>NC_091456.1:174202869-174502869 GCF_027789765.1 Dendropsophus ebraccatus
GATTATTATGTTGATGAATTCTACAAACTGCTTGAGGAAAATCAATAAATGGAGGAAACTGTTTTCTATAAAAATCAGTTAAATTCAGAAATTTTAATTTAAAAATAAAAAAAAAATTAAATCCTGGCCTTTAAAAATACCTACAATTTTTTTTTTACATTTTTACTTACTTACCTTATGTTTTGGTTTAGAGAAGTGCTTAAACTGGTAAACCGGGCCATAAAATAAAACCAGGACTAACCACAAATGACCATGCAGAGCACAGGGATAACCGCTAATAAAATAAAGTACAAGTGGATCTTTTTGTTATCTATTTTGTGCACACTCTGGCCTTTAATGTAAGTACTTCCTCTCCTCGTTACATCACCGCTCTATGGTTACATGCCGGATTGGAGGGAAACATCTGCCGGTGGTGGTGCGCGCCTAATCAGCAACTGGTCATCACCATTTCTTCGAAAATAGAAAGAAGCCGCAATCCTTGACATGTGAATTCCCCTCCCTCAACTTTTTTTTTTTTTCTTTTTGACGGAACGTTATCTAAGAGGAAGAAAGGAAGTTGTTACAAACCATAAACTTAGGCTTCATAATGATTGATGTTCCCATTATTTATGAACCAGATTTTTTTTTTTAACTGTCTCCTATTTTTTAATTTATTTAGAAATTTGAAAGGAATTTTAAATATTTTTACTTTGAGCTTTACAATAATTTTTTGAATGCTTAGCAGGGTGGGGAATGGTTTGCTTGTATTTTATACAAGTTAAAGGAACAGTTTTTCTTTTTTTATTTACATGAAGAACAGTGTATAAGGTTATAGAAACTTCTAGGTGTAATTGCTACAGATGGAGGACAATGGTCTCTTCATCTCCATCATGTGTTTCGGTGTCGATCGCACAACTGCCTTCATACGGTGTTCATTATCATGAAACGTATTGATCAAAATCCATATATGAGTCATCTGTCCAAATCTGCTTCCATGTTGGCACAACCATCAAATACAGGCCCCGGAGCAGCAAAATTTTAAGTAAGCGGGATTTTACGGTCTTCGTTTCCATGGCCCTTTGTCTAAATATAATAATTTTGGGATACCTAAAATTGGAATTTCAATAATTTAAAAAAAAAATTTATTAAGATTTCGGCAATGTTCCCACACAGTATTTTCGGTCAGTATTTTGCAACCATAACCCGGTGTGGACTAAAAACACAGAAAGGCTATGTTCACACACTCACAAAAACACAGTGTTCACACACTGTTGAAATTGAGTGGATGGCCGTCATTTAACGGCAAATAATTGCCGTTATTTCAAAACAATGGACGTTGTTTTACAACAGTGGCCGTTATTTCCCATTAAATGGCGGCCATCCACTCAATTTCAACAATGTGCGGACATAGCCTTTCTGTGTTTTCAATCCACTCCTGATTATGGTATACTGATCGAAAATACTGACTGAAATATACTGTGTGTGAACATAGTCTTAGGGTAAACATATATATCGGGAAACCAGAATGTAATATATATATATATATTAAATACCGAAATTAAATCAATCGATTGATTGATGGCATCGCTTTTGTATCTCTTTCTTAAACCTCATCTATATACAATAGGCCGGATGAAACCATACAAATACTGTACTGTAAACCGACTCTTATGAGTATGACCATGTACCGTCTTGGGTACAATAAACAATACATGAAAGCTTATGTACCCAAGGAAACTTTGTGATCTTTAACAGGTTCATAGCGGTTTTTACTGTTTACTTTTGTTGCAATGTAATTTTTTTTTTTTAAGACCTGCAGTTCCCTCCTTCATCCTACAGATGTCACTGTTGCAGTTGCTCTCCCTCCTAAGCACTTAGACAATGGTGATATTGTCCTATTATAAATGATAACAAACACTGCTAAATATAAATACAACATTTGAGTTTTTCGTTTTTTTTATTTAATTTTTTTTATGTTTAAAGTCCCTGCCACAAATCCATCAATATGAACACGCATTCGTCTTCCGAATACCGCCGCCGCTTTATACGGCGTGTAATTGGTGAAATACATCGCATTAAACTGTAAATCCGTTTTATTGATCAGAACATAGGAATAGATGATTGGAGGCGCCCAGCATTTAATCTCTATACTGCAGATGTAGCAGAGACAAATTTCTCCTTCTAGGTCGGGCCTGCGGTCTTATGCAGAGCGATCACGTGCCAAGTGACAAAGTCAGCTCTGCTACATCTGCGCATTAGCAGACTCCCTGGAAATGGCAGTGGGGCAATGTGTTCCAGTTTTCTCCGGGTGCCTGGGAAGGAGTTAATGTGGAATAAACTGCTGCAGGTGGTATTTATGGCCGTACAGAACAGGGGGCTGCATTCACGTCCATAAAACCCAGAACACTAACAGCTCTGCTACTTTACTGCGCAAATGTCTGCTTTCTAAGGTAAATGTTATTTCACATATGTCTGCCCGTTCATTACAAGGCAGAAAATTATTGCAGAATTGTGAAAGTTTTACCTCCCCCCCCTCTTGCCAACACTCCCCCCCCCCCCGCATCCCCCCGCCACCACCTTGTTGTACTAAGCTTACAAGACACCATTAATGAGTCCAGTATACTGCCCTGTATTCATGGCGTGTTTAGGGATTTATGCCAGCAATATTCTAAAGTTGAAAAAGTTCACTGCACCATATGCAACTTCTAAAGCTGCCAATAAAGTCTGTGTCTTAAGGCGACTTTCCTCACAGGCCGAGCATATAATCTCGTTTTAATTTAATTAACATCCAGTCCTAGAGTTAAGGCCGCTCCCCCCCCCCTAGTAAACAAATACAGCGTGGCGGATCCTGTGTGCGCTATGTATGGACGCCTCGGTCTGGTATTAGCGCTGCCCATTAGTGGCCTCAATGTCATATTGTTATACTGGGTACCACAGTGCTATCTACAGGTATATACAGGTATATACGGGGTGTGACGGGTTTATGTACCACGCGCTGGCTTAGCTAATTTGTCTGCTGTGTATGTATATATATCTCTCTGTATGTCTATAAATCCTACATAGGAATCTACTGTTGGCCACTGTGCAATACCACAAGTCTGTCTGTATATCCTACTACTGTGTGTATGAGAGCAGAGTATACAGAGTATCCCCACACTGTCCTCTCCTAATGAACTAATATACTAATATATATATATATATATATATATATATATATATATATATATATATATATATATATATCTCCTATCTATCTATCTCCTATCTATCTATCTATCTCTCTATTATCTATTTATCTATCTATCTTCTATCTATCTATCTATTATCTATCTATCTCCTATCTATCTATCTATCTATCTATCTATCTATCTATCTATCTATCTATCTATCTCCTATCTATCTATCTATCTATTATCTATCTATCTATCTATCTCCTATCTATCTATCTATCTATTATCTATCTATCTCCTGTTTATCTATCTATCTATCTATCTATCTCTCTATTATCTATCTATCTATCTCCTATCTATCTATCTATCTATCTATCTATCTCCTATCTATCTATCTATCTATCTATCTATCTATCTATCTATCTATCTTCTATCTATCTATCTATCTATGCAAAAAAGGGGTCCGTGGAGCCTCAGTTACGAGTCTCAAAACACTGGAATAGCCAGATATCCCTCTCTCCAGAGAAGGAAGCCCATTGCCAAGGGGTGCCTCCTAGTGGGGAGAGCACCAAACCACCCTGATACGTAGTCCCTCAGGTCCTCACTCTGTTGCGAGCTTTAGGACCCAAATAGGGAAACACCAGGGTGGCCCCTGTGAGTCAAAGTCTAACTCTGTGGCGAGTATAACGACATAAGACAAGGGTTACCAAGGCTAGGCATCCATCCACAGACTGCAGTTTCGGGGTATTTGCCCCTCGTCAGTGTGGAGCAGGATTCTGGCTACTGGGGGCAATGATAAATAGACCAACAAAACACAACAATCACTGAACTCAGGGAGAACAGTGAAAAATTCCAATGGAGTACTCATTTACGAGTCTCCATTAATTGTCCCCTACAAAATTTGAATATGCAAAAAAGGGGTCCGTGGAGCCTCAGTTACGAGTCTCAAAACACGGGAATAGCCAGATATCCCTCTCTCCAGAGAAGGAAGCCCATTGTGTTTCCCTATTTGGGTCCTAAAGCTCGCAACAGAGTGAGGACCTGAGGGACTACGTATCAGGGTGGTTTGGTGCTCTCCCCACTAGGAGGCACCCCTTGGCAATGGGCTTCCTTCTCTGGAGAGAGGGATATCTGGCTATTCCCGTGTTTTGAGACTCGCAACTGAGGCTCCTCAGACCCCTTCTTTGCATATTCAAATTTTGTATGGGACAATCAATGGAGACTCGTAAATGAGTACTCCATTGGAATTTTTCACTGTTCTCCCTGAGTTCAGTGATTGTTGTGTTTTATCTATCTATCTATCTATCTATCTATCTATCTATCTATTATCTATCTATCTATATATTATCTTTCTATCTATCTATCTATTATCTATCTTTCTATCTATCTATCTAGATATTGAAATTTAAATTCTGATTCAAAGAAGCTTTATTGGCAGGATTAGGATCTCCTAAATATCCATCTATTTACCTATCTATATCTATATCTATCTATCTATTTTCTATTTACCTCTATCTATCTATCTATCTATCTATCTCCTATCTATCTATCTATCTATCTATCTATCTATCTATCTATCTATCTATCTATCTATTATCTATCTATCTATTATCTATCTATCTATCTATCTATTATCTATCTATCTATCCATCTATTATTTATCTCCTATCTATTATCTATCTATCTATCTATCTATCTCCTATCTATCTATTATCTATCTATCTATCTATCTATCTATCTCCTATCTATCTATCTATCTATCTATTATCTATCTATCTATCTATCTATCTATCTATCTCCTATCTATCTATCTATCTCCTATCTATCTATCTATCTATCTATCTATCTATCTATCTATCTATCTATCTCCTATCTATCTATCTATCTATCTATCTATTATCTATCTATCTATCTATCTATCTCCTATCTATCTATCTATCTATCATCTATCTATCTATCTATCTCCCTATCTATCTCCTATCTATCTATTATCTATCTATCTATCTATCTATCTATCTATCTATCTATCTCCTATCTATCTATCTATCTATCTATCTATCTATCTATCTATCTATCTCCTATCTATCTCCTATCTATCTATCTATCTATCTATCTATCTATCTATCTATCTATCATCCTTCTCTCTTATTCTTGCTATATCTTAGCTCCTCTAGTACAGTGTATAGCCCAGCACTATAACTATTCCTACATGAAGGCCTATACAATGATAGGGGTCAGTTAGACAATTGAATGGCAGGTTGTGTCTATTAAGCCTTGGTCTCCGCATTTTGGCTTCCCTATCTTTCCCCCTCCTTCTTCCCCAGCTTCCGTTTAGTTTTTTTCTTTTACGTTGTTGTACACACATTGACCTGTTGTCGCCCAGCCTGGTGGTACAGGACATGCAGGGTGGTGGAAAGGTTACGACCGTGATCCCGTCACACTGACATCTAACTGTTTTAATGACAAAAAAATCCGCAAAGCATGAAATTGGAATGAAATGTGTGATTATAATTCAAGTACTGTTTACCCAAAGCCTCGGGGACTTAGTGAATAAATACGGAGCAAGTGAGTTAGATAAACCTCTGCTTATTCCTTATGCTGTTCTAGAAGAGGAAAAGCCCCCAAGACTGGGGGGGGGGGGGATAGAACTTTCTATGGGGAAACTTTTTGTTGCTGGCAATAAGCGCCATTATTTGTTTCCTCGCTTCCGCCTTTTGCTAGCATGCGCCGCTGTAAGAAAATAGGTATTGTGAATTATTAAAGTTGATTCTAGCAGAATAGCTCTACGCTCGAATGACATTTATTTCGGCATATGCAAATGATTTAGTTTCATTTGGGATGAGTTCCCAGGAGCCCTTCTTTCCTATGATGCTCTGAATTTGGCAAGCGCCAGCTAGCCTGTTTTTTCTTCTTCTTTTTTTTTTTTTAAGTAAGGGGGGTAATTTGGTAGAGTGTCAAGAATATAAAGGCCTACACCCCCCCCCCCCCCACACCCCTAATGCATCATGAGAGATTTATTAGAGAACATGGGAAAGAGTACCAAGATTTGTGTCCGCGTAACGTTGTCTGATCATTGCGATTTTTGTTCTTTTTCAAGTGCGATCAATTTTGGCTTTTACTGTTGGAGATAAATAGCTGGGAGGGTTCTATCCGCGGACGTGCCAAAAAAAGAGTAGGCGAAAGTAGGAATCGTAGGTTATTCTTATAGATTAGTACATGTGAAAAAAATGGAAAAATTTTAAAATTCTGATCAAAGTAAAAAAGAGGAGGCGATGTATGACGTCACTCATATAAAATGAACGCATCATAATTAGAAAAATATATATCTTTATACATATCTAATATATATACATATCTAATATATATATATAAAGTAATAGGAAAAAATATAATGTACTGAGAGTTGTGCGTAATGACATCAGACCAGAATGTAGAAATATTTAATGGACGCATCTCTTTAAGAAAATGTTTATTTTTTATTATAATAAATTTTCAAAAAAAAGAGAAAAATATATTTTTCCCAAATAAAAAAAAAAATATTAAAAAAGTAAGAAATATAATAAAAAAAATAAAAATGACAATAATAGCACCTGCTGACAACCAGGCCTGAATGCAGAAATTTCAATTTCTCACTTTCATCAGAAAATGGACTTATTTTTATCTTCTTACATTTTTTTCATCTTATTTAAAATATAGAAATTTTTGGATTTAATATTCCATGACATCATTGCAATAAGAGAATCTTTTGCTATTTTTAACTTTTTTTTGTGTTTTTTTTTTCTTTACCCTCCTCAAAAAAAAAAAAAATGCTACAGCTGGGAGGAGCAATGTGATATATTTAATTCCCTTCATCTTCCCAGTTCCTATAGACTTTCGTCGTAAACGCGACCTCAGAATCACAATCGCATACTGGTTCTTTTCCTTTCAGCTAGGTCAGAACGGTTTTTATTTATTTATTATTATTTTCAACCCCCCCCCCCCCACACAACCCACCACATATCCCCCCCCCTTCCTTTTCTGAACTGGGTTTCCAAGCAGCTGCGTACAATGCTGGGAGCCTGCCAGGAGCAGAGACAGATGGTATAGTTATTAGATGTGCATCATACGAATCCCTTCCTGCCACTCGCTTTTTAATCAAATTAAAACAAAAAAAGAAAGAGAGGGAGAGAGAGAGAGGGGGAGTCAATTAACTGCATTTGTATTCCGCACAATTATGGACCCTCTCCTACTTTTACCCCAAGGCAGTTAAGTGGAAATTTTAAGGGGAAGAAATAAAGGAGGGGGGGGGGGGGGGGCGAGCTGAAAATCCAACATTTTCACCAAAAAAATGCCAGGAATCTGAGAATGAACCGGATTTAGCCTCGTCTACGGAACTGACAACCTATTTTTGAACGATTTTTTGACAGTTATTTTTTATTTTAATTTTTTCATTTATTTATTTTTTAAATCTCAAACCCTCGATTAAAATTTTTTATTTAAACGACCAAAGGAACCGATCTAAAGAAAAACATGGAAAAGTTGAATCTCTCTCTTGTATGCACTAGGAATTACAGCTAAGTCAGTGCTGGGATGCTTTCCAGAATCACTGTGGAAAGTTAGCTGTCGTCTGACAGGAGAGAGTACTAGCCACCTCCTCCCCCCCGCCCAGACGTCAGGAATGGTCTCTCCCTGCTTTGCATATTCACCATGCTTGGCCTGGCCATATGGGAAAATGCAAGTGAAGGAATTGTTGTGAAAAAAGGGACAGCGAGTTTGAAATAAAAAGTTGTTAAGAGTGGTACTGAGGAGAGAAAAAAGAACCCGACATTATGTATTGCGCATACCCAATCCCGGGACTGGGCGGAAACTCTTTGATGTACTACTATAATGGGAAAGCGGTAAGAGAAGTCTGTAATTAAAGGTGTAATTTTGACAAGTTTTATTGTCGTAGGAATGTGGATCACATGCACGATCGGGAGGGCGAGCGGTGCTAGTGCTGCTGCCGGGAGCGAGGGATGAGAAGGCTGCAGAATGCACCCTGTACGACTGCTGTGTTATGTCTCTCCTCTACCGTATTCATGTGTCTGATGACTGTGGCTATGTGTGCTTTCCCAGACCCCCACCAATATGTCATGTATATACAGAGATGTAGCAGAGCTGAATTTGTCATTTAACTCTCTGGGGCTGCACCGTTTCCTAACTCTCCAAGGTGGCATCACGGAGTAGGTTTTACCTGCGTTCTCATGTCATCAGTGCAGCTTAACAACAAACTCAGCTCTGCTACATCAATCTCAAGTTTGCACTCTCCAGTACAGAACAGCTGTATAATGTACATTTGTGCTTATTATATTCGTGTGTTGCTTATATATCAATCGAGCGATCCCCATCAATCAATGTATAGATGCATGTTCTTTTATATATTTGTGAGTTTTTTTGGAAAAAAAAAAATATATATATATCTGATCAAAAAGTTTAGCTTATATGTCAACAACTGGCAAGTGAAGTTGGTAGAAAGGCAGTAACGTTGTTGTTGTTGTTGTCGTCATTATTTTATATTGTAATGTTTTTTATTGGCCTGGGAGGCATAGAAAGTTTTGGGATTTCGTTTTCTTTTTTTTTTTAATTTCTTTATATTGAGTCCACTGTAAAAATCGGCACGTTGCTTTTGGTTCTGTTTCGTGACATTTTCCAAAGAGAAAGAAGTAAACTGAGGGGGGGGAATTGTCAGGGAGACCGGTTAAACAAACGACAGGCTGAAGGGGAGAGCAACGTGGAAAAAAAAAAACATTCTGTGTAAGGAATTAGAATGTTCTGTGACATAGAATGTAGGAAATGCAAAAATTTTTATATTTGAAAATTGTAGTGGATTTGCATGTTTTTTTTTTTTTTTTCTATGAAGTGTCTCGGTGCACATATGTGCGATTACAGAAGTATGTGTGGCATTTGGCTCCTTAGTTCAGCTGCAGGTTTTCTATTACCATCTGGAAGTTGATTTTCCTCTTGCCCCTGTGCCATGGGAAAGAAAAGGGATTTGGGTTTCTAAAGGGGGAGAAGACAAAAAAAAATCAACACAAAAACAACATGTGTTAAAGCAATGTCACAGTGATAACATGCAGTCACCATTTCACGTTTGTATAGTTTTACCCTCTCACTTCATCAGGTCCTGTACTGTGTCCAGGTCAGGGGCAATAGGCCAACAGGGAAGTGCTCCCGTCACATTGTCCTCTGCTAGGCCATCACACCCTGAGGATCATGGACCAACACTGGATGGATAGATAGAAGAAAGAAAACTGTGGCTATAATTTAGCCTCCTTTCCTACAGTGGGAAAACTTGTGCAATTTTTAAAGGCTTCAGTGTTTTCATACATTGCACCAACTGATAAAATTTAAATAAACCAATACATAAAAAAATTTCAAAAATTTATAAAATCAAACTGTCAAACTTAAAATAAAAGAAAATAAACAAATAAAAAAATGAAATAAAATGTAAAATTTATCAATGGCAGTCAAGGCAGGACAGGTGGGGGGAAAAATGTAAAAATTATTAATTTTAGTAATATCTGTATGGGATCGATGCGGAGAGCTGACCGCCGGCGTGTACACGGCAAGGGTCTTTTCGTTGCCGGTGTTAATTCTATACCGTTCCACAAAAAACGTCCGCGCGACAAAACAGATTTTTGTTTATAATGGAGCGGGCATTGTTCTGGCAGGGATTTTGCATTGTACGCTTTTTGATATTGTGCCAGGCATCTTGCAGAGAATGTGCATGCCATGCGTGCGCCCGCTCGAAATGTATTTTGCAGCCTGTGTTCTTTTTTGTTGTTTTTCCTGTGACTTCTAGCCTTACCTTGTGACTCGGACTCATCTATAGATTATAGAAGGTCCCTTTGGTACTTTTTTAGGCCTCATTATTTTGTTATATATATATATATATATATATATATATATATATATATTTATATGTGTGTTTGAGTTTTGAGAAATTTTTGAGAAATGTAAAACAATTTTTTTTTTTTTTTGTAATATTATCAACCCTGAAGTTTGTTTTTTGTAGTCCCTGTGTTGAGGAATTTCAAGGCATCCCTGATAAATCATTCCTCTGCTGAAAACCATAGCACATTCCTTGGATAAAGAGTGGCATTGACTGCGGATAACTGTGTAGGGTATAAAGAGGTGGCATCAAAGACCTAGGGCAGGTTTAAGGTAGAACTAGAACTTATAACAATGAACTGTGTCAAGTAACAAACTCAGCTCTGCTACATCTGTCTCCTGCATGGCCCCTTTGTGTTGCACGAGCGCCTTGAAATGACTGCAAATCATCGGCATCCTCTGTCACAGTCTTGTCATGACGTGTGCTGCGGTTTAAGGACATAATATACAGTCCTTAGGATGAGGTTGTAGAGGGTCTGTGGCACCTGGACTCTGTCACTGGGCCTGTTGCTCTTGGGGATTTCAGGCCTTTTCTGCACCTAAGTGGTTAAGTTCATTCATCACAACTCTGCACATGACTTCTATCACTTACACAAAGCTATAATTACACTAATTGTCCCGGGATTGTGTCCTTCCACTAGGAAATCTCACACTGTATTTGCACTAGTGACAAACAAGCAGGGGCAGTCAGGGGAAAGGGGTGGGGGCGAGAGTCAGGGGGTGATAGGGGAAAGGGGTGGGGGCGAGAGTCAGGGGGTGATAGGGGAAAGGGGTGGGGGCGAGAGTCAGGGGGTGATAGGGGAAAGGGGTGGAAGAGAGTAAGGGGGTGATGGGGGAAAGGGGTGGGAGAGAGTCAGGGGGTGATAGGGGAAAGGGGTCGGAGAGAGTCAGGGGGTAATAGGGGAAAGAGGTCAGAGAGAGTCAGGGGGTGATAGTCAGGGGAAAGGGGTGAGAGAGAGGGTCAGGGGGTTATAGTCAGGGGAAAGGGAAAGTGATAGGGGGTGACAGTCAGGGGAAAGGGGTGGGGGCAAGAGTCAGGGGGTGATAGGGGAAAGGGGTGGACGAGAGAATCAGGGGATGATAGTCAGGGGAAAGGGGTGGGGGCGAGAGTCAGGGGATGATAGTCAGGAGAAAGGGGTGGGGGCAAGAGTCAGGGGGTGATAGGGGAAAGGAGTGGGGGCGAGAGTCAGGGGGAAGGGAAAGTGATAGTCAGGGGGTGATAGGGGAAGCAGGAAAGTGAGAGTCAGGGGTCGACAGGGGTGGGGGGTGGATGAGTGGATGACTGAGGTGACAGTATATATATATATATATATATAATCAATATGTTTACATGGGGTTATGTACTGTAGGTATATATATATATATATATATACATACACACACGTATGCTTTTGTATTTATAAGGGTATATCTTGTTTATATATTCACATACGCAAGTATTAAATGTATATGTGTAAGTTTAATATATGAGTATATCTATATGTGTGTGTATATATGTATGTATATGTGTTCTACTGTATATGTGTGTAACTGTTCTGTGCATGTTCTGAACCAATGTAGTCTTATGTGTGCATGTTTGTATCTGTGTGTGTGTGTATATATATGTGTGTGTGTATATCATATGTTGTGTGGGTTATTGTAAACTGTGCATGGTTTATGTGTGTGTATATGTATGTGTCTATTATGTTATTTTTTTATATGTGTGTATTATTCACTATACATGGTTTTATGCAAATATATATATCTGTGTGTATGCGTCTTATTTTGTATATGTGTTTGTGTTATTAGTCACTGTGCATGGTTTATGTGTGTGTGTATATATGGATATGTCTATTATGTTATTTTTTATATGTGTGTATTATTCACTATGCATGGTTTTATGCAAATATATATATCCGTGTGTGTGTGTGTGTTTGTCTATGTATGTTTGGTACTTTGTGTTATTAGTCACTGTGCATGGGTTTTATGTGTTTGTATATGTGTATTGCATATTTTTGTGCTTGTGAAGTGATATATTGTAATGCCCACAGTAATCCAGACCTATAGTGTGTCGTTTAAGTGTATATACAGTATGGTGTGAGTATACATTGGCCACTTATAACAACGTTTTATATGTAATGTGTGTTCTTCTGTCTAGATGGATTATTTTCTCTTCTATTTGGCTTGCTTTCTCTATGTATATATAGTAATGGAGCTGTATCATCTGTATATAGTATATGTAATATATCTGTAATACAGCTGTATCATCTGTGCACTGTGCTGCATTAGTGAGTAGCTATATAGCACAACCCAATGACAAACTCCTCTCTGTGTCTAGTTATTTGGTCTCGTGATGCACATTGTCCTTTTTATGTTCTTCCTTTCGGCCTCTGATGTTTATGATGATGATGATGATCCTGGGCTCACACATGACATTTATGGCTGCACTCCCCCCCTATCACACCTTTGGGGGTCACGCGGACTCTCATGTAGTCTTGGAGATGCTGGCGGAGACCTCTTTTAAGTTTCGGCTTTTTTTTTTCCATTTGGGGCATCACAGACGTGTAATGGCTTTAAATATCTTTCCCACTGTCAGGAAATTGAGCTGAAGAGCCGCGCGTTTCCTGTTTCTGCCGAAATGTGTTTCTCATTTTCTGTGTTTACTACAAAAAAATTAGCAAAGATCTGGGGCATTTGGGGCACTTTCTTGTTTGTTGTGTTTGGGCACTTTATGACAGGGCTGGCAGCAGGTAGCTCCACGTTATCACAGGCTTAGGCCTCACCAGGCCTTGTTTGGGGCACGGTTTAAATTTGAAGGTATTGTGGGGGAGATTTATCAAACATGGTGTAAAGTGAAACTGGCTCAGTTGCCCCTAGCAACCAATCAGATTCCACCTTTCATTTTTCAAATAGTCTGTGAGGAATGAAAGGTGGAATCTGATTGGTTGCTAGGGGCAACTGGGCCAGTTTCACTTTACACCATGTTTAATAAATCTCCCCCTGTATCTTTAAAAGGCGGAGTTTGTCAGGTGTAGCAGAGCTGAGTCTGTTTATATCGAATTGCTGTATACTATAGATAAATAAGTGATGAAAGATGCTGCGGTGCTGAGTTTGTCAGGTGTAGCAGAGCTGAGTTTGTATATATCGAACTGCTGTATACTATATGCATAAATAATGTATACTAGATGTATAGATGAGGAAAGATGCTGCGGTGCTGAGTTTGTCAGGACTGACTGTCAGATGTAACAGAGATGAGTTTGTCTAATGCTTCATACCAGGGTCTGATGTAAGAGCGCTCAGGTATAGGAATAACGTGTTTGCCATGTAGGACTATCTACAGTAGCTTTTCAGATGTAGCAGAGCCATACTTGTGTTGAAGTGATGCAGGATACCCTAGCAATGTAGTGGTGCTGAGTTTGTCAGATGTATATGATCTGGGGATTGCTGGGATTGTCATATGTAGCTGAGCTCAGA
Source organism: Dendropsophus ebraccatus (assembly GCF_027789765.1). Taxonomy (NCBI): domain Eukaryota; kingdom Metazoa; phylum Chordata; class Amphibia; order Anura; family Hylidae; genus Dendropsophus; species Dendropsophus ebraccatus. Next base: position 174,216,381 of record NC_091456.1, read on the forward strand.
GTCAGGTGCTGCAGAGATAAGTATTATTTGGTACAGCTCATTGTATTATAATCATGAAAGAGTTAAATGACAGATCCAGCTCTGCTACATACTGTAAACCTGGAGATCATGTGTATGTAAGTGTATGAAGCTTTTTCCTCCTCCTCCTCCTCCTCCTCCTCCTCATGGTTTATTCTTTTGGCATCCTGAAGGTTTGGTCTCATCCACAGACCTGTTATCATGGGGGAGCACAGTGATCATAGGGACAGACGTGAGCACCGGTGACACACACGTTACGTCTGTCCCAGCACTACACATATCCATCACCTCCGGCCACTGTCATATTATCCAGGAACCCAGAGGGACTGAAAGACACAGAAACAAGGGCAACTCTTATCTACTGTAGTTATTGTCTGTTAGAGAGAGATAGGAGATAGATAGGTGATAGATAGATGATAGATAGATAGATAGATAGATAGATAGATAGATAGGAGATAGATAGATAGATAGATAGGACATAGATAGATAGATAGATAGGAGATAGATAGATAGATAGATAGATAGATAGATAGATAGATAGATAGATGATAGTTAGGGAGATAGATAGATAGATAGATAGATAGATAGATAGATAGATAGAAGATAGATAGATAGATAGATAGATAGGAGATAGATAGAGAATAGATAGATAGAAGATAGATAGGAGATAGATAGATAGATAGATAGATAGATTGATCGATAGATAATAAATAAATAGATAGATAGATAGATAGATAGATAGAAGATAGATATTAGATAGGAGATAGATAGATAGATAGATAGATAGATAGATAGATAGATAGATAGATAGATAGGAGATAGATAGATAGATGATAGATAGATAGATAGATAGATAGATAGATAGATAGATAGATAGATAGATAGGAGATAGATAGATAGATAGATAGGAGATAGATAGATAATAGATAGATAGAAGATAGATAGATAGATAGATAGATAGATAGATAGATAGATAGATAGATAATAGATAGATAGAAGATAGATAGGAGATAGATAGATAGAGAGATAGATAGATAGATAGATAGATAGATAGAGAGAGAGAGAGAGAGATAGATAGATAGATAGATAGATAGATAGATAGATAGATAGGAGATAGATAAGAGATAGATAGAGAGATAGATAGATAGATAGATAGATAAATAGGAAGATAATAAATAGATAGATAGATAGAAAGATAATAGATAGATAGATAGATAGATAGATAGATAGATAGACAGACAGATCCGCCATCAGGAATAGGGTATAATATAATCCTTCCCTCCTCTGTAGATAATCGCTCTCTATCCTGTGGCGTTGCTGGGGGTGCAGTGCTGCCCGGTGTACTCCATGCCAGCAGTGATGCCAGGGTGGTGCCATGTCGGTGTGCTGCCCCCTGCCCCCAGTGCCCCCGCTGTACAGAGGTAGTGCACACAGTGCTGCGAGTGACTGAGCGGAGAAGGAAATGAGTTTGGTGGTCTCAGCGAAACCACAGAAAGTATGGAGTTATCGCGCCGTCTCTGGGGGCCCGGACTGTGAAGAATAAATTACTCTCGTCCTGAGACCCCTCATTGTTTAAGTAATTGCTGGGGGAAGTTGGGTTGCAGCTGTTGAGAAGACCTGCCGGTGTACATGGTAACGCAGGCCTGATAAGCCTGTATCACACCAGCTGTATGGCAGGCTGCATGCAGATGTAGCAGAGCTGAATTTGTCATTTAACCCTTTGGAGCTGCAGCTATAACACATCCTGATGACAAACCTGTAATTGATGTAATAGGTTTATCTGCCGTCTCTGATGAGGTTCGGCACTACTACCTCTAACAAACTCAGCACTGCTACATCTAACAAATTAAGCTCGCTAATCCCCGGGGGGAAGTTGGTTTGCAGCTGTTTGAGACGACCTGCCGGTGTACATGGTAATGTAGGCCCAATAAGGCTTCATCTAACCAGCTGTATGGCAGGCAGGATACACAGGGCCTAGACTATACACTACGCTACAGCTAACATATTCAGCTCTGCTACATCTGTACTTCCTGGGGGAAAGAGGAGGGGTTGGGGGTTGCAGATGTTCATAAGAACTAAGGGGCTATGTAGTAATATAGTCCTGCAGGATACGCATGTAGCAGAGCTGAAAGTGTCATGTGACTGTTTGAGGCTGTTATGCACCTGATCATAATACAAAAGTCCAGGTAACTCTGCTACATCTGCAATCACTGGGGAAGGTAGCTGATATGTAGAAGACCTGATGTTCACTATAGTAATATAGGTCTGATAAGCTATCGTCAAACCAGCTTAAATGCAGCAGAGCCGAATTTGTTTTTCAACTTTTACATGTGTCACTGTCATTTAATTTTTTTGCAGAAATCAATAGTACGGGCGATTTTAAGAAACTTTGTAATTGGGTTTATAAGCTGAAAAATGCATTTTTATCATGAAAAAGCAGTTTGAAGCTCTCCCCGCTGGTCTCATGGTTAATTTACAGCTACATCACTGGGCTATCTCCTCTGAGGTTAGCACTGACCTCTCTGACCTCTGAATACCGGCTTTCACAGAGGTCCTACTGTGTAATCCTTTGTTCTCTGCTGGCGACTAATCTCCCTCCTCCCCCCTCCCCTCTCCATAGGTTACACAGGGCTCGACTGATGTAAAAGAGTCGAGATTTCCTGATAATGAGCAGTGGATGAGAGAGAGGAGGAGGGAGGGGACCTGGGGAAAATCGTTGTGAATGCAGATAATGGCATATTTGCCTAATAAACCCAATTACAAAATTTCGCCTGTACTATTGATTTCTGCAACAACAACAAAAATATATATATATATGACAGTGACGCTTTAAATATGCTACAGGTTAATCTGCATTTTCTAATAAACCGTAAACTTAAAGTGGTTATCCAGGATTAGAAAAAAAAAAAAGGCACAGCTGCTTTCTTCCAGTAACAGCGCCACCCCTGTGCTCAGCTTGTTTGTGGTATTGCAGCTCACTTCCGTTGAAGTTAAAGGAATCATCCTTTGTCTTCAGTGGTTTGCAATATTGCAGCCTAACTCCCAATAAAGTGAATGGAGTTGAAATATAATGCAACACACAACCCTTGGAGAGAGGTGGCGCTGTTTTTATATGAAAACTACTACTATGTTTTCCAATCCTGGATAACTTCCTAAGTTGTAATACCACATACAACCTGAGGACAGGGTTTGGCGCTGTTTTTGGATGAAAACAACTCTATTTTCTAATCCTGATGACTGCTGAGTTGTAATACCACACACAACCTGAGGAGAGGGGTGGCGCTGTTTTTGAAAGAATACTGAATAACCCCTTTAGCTCTGCTACGTCAAACAACCTTGCGTGTGATAACATTACCTTCAGTCCTATGTACCTGTCACAAGTCCACCTGTCATTTGTGCCACCTGACAAACTCAGCTCTGCTACTCCTCTCATGTATTTTTATTAGCCAGCAGGTGAGAATAAACAAGCGCCGCACTGTGAACCCCCGATACTGATGTTCTCCCCTGGTGTCTTCTTCTTGTTTGATATACTTTTGCTGTGATCTATCGCACCTGGGAAAAATTTTACCGTCTTATCCCCCCTCCCCCCCCTTCTTCACTTTAATCATCTTGCGGTAGAGTCACAGGATTTCATACAAAACATTTCCAGGTTTCGACTCGGTGGATAATGAAATGCTCCATAAAACATGATCCAAATGAAATGTAACGTCTGAGCGCAGCATTAAATGGCCCCCGATTCAATAAGAGCGCAGAGCCGGCGAGGCCTAGAGCCTTTGAAGTCTGCGAGACACACTGGGGCTCTGTGTCTTGGACATCAGGGTCAGTTTGTTAGGAAACCACCGAGGCTCTGCCGTGCAACACATCAAACAGACCTCTTCCTTCTCAGCCATACAACTCTAAACTTTTTTTTTTTTTTTTTTACATTTTTAGTATTTATTTATTTTTTTGTATTTTTTTTTTTTAACATGTTTAAGACACATGTAGATAAGATCAAGCACCGGAACGGGACGTCAAGTGTTTACTGTCTATGAGTTCAAAGGAAAGCTGCGCCATACCGTGCACCCGCCATACGCTGGAGCTGGAGCCTTGTTATAATGGTACACGTGGTTATAGTGACTTATTGTTTTATTGCTACTTTTTTATGATTGGATTGGAGCCATTGCATGTTGTGCGTAGTATCCCTCCCCATGAAGCAACATGCGTCATATCTCCTATAAAATATATAGCTATATTATAATACTATAGATTTATAATGTTACTATATCTGTACAGTGCAGTAGATTTATAACAGCATTATGGATAGATAGCCTTACTATACTATACTACGATAGATAGCCTTACTATACTATACTATACTACGATAGATAGCCTTACTATACTATACTACGATAGATAGCCTTACTATACTATACTACGATAGATAGCCTTACTATACTATACTATACTACAATACTATGGTTATGGTGGTTGTGGCAGCACTCAATGGTAAATTTCTACACATTGCATCGTTTTATTATAAAAAGTTATAATACTGCTATAGAGCTACCATTCTATTATAATACTATGTTATATAGAGCTGCAGGATAGTAGTGTTATACAGCTATCGCTCCATTATCAGACTACAGTACTGTTATAAACTGCTCTATCATCCTGTTATAAAGCTATAGTGCTGCTATAAAGCTATCATTGTGCTAGGATCATACCGCTATGGTACTATTATACAGCTATCCTTCTGTTATACCGCTATGGTAATATTATCCAGCTATCCTTCTGTTATACCGCTATGGTAATATTATACAGCTATCCTTCTGTTATACCGCTATGGTACTATTATCCAGCTATCCTTCTGTTATACCGCTATGGTACTATTATACAGCTATCCTTCTGTTATACCGCTATGGTACTATTATAGAGCTATCCTTCTGTTATACCGCTATGGTACTATTATACAGCTATCCTTCTGTTATACCGCTATGGTACTATTATACAGCTATCCTTCTGTTATACCGCTATGGTACTATTATACAGCTATCCTTCTGTTATACCGCTATGGTACTATTATACAGCTATCCTTCTGTTATACCGCTATGGTACTATTATACAGCTATCCTTCTGTTATACCGCTATGGTACTATTATAGAGCTATCCTTCTGTTATACCGCTATGGTACTATTATACAGCTATCCTTCTGTTATACCGCTATGGTACTATTATACAGCTATCCTTCTGTTATACCGCTATGGTACTATTATACAGCTATCATTCTGTTATACCGCTATGGTAATATTATACAGCTATCCTTCTGTTATACCGCTATGGTACTATTATACAGCTATCCTTCTGTTATACCGCTATGGTACTATTATACAGCTATCCTTCTGTTATACCGCTATGGTACTATTATAGAGCTATCCTTCTGTTATACCGCTATGGTACTATTATACAGCTATCCTTCTGTTATACCGCTATGGTACTATTATACAGCTATCCTTCTGTTATACCGCTATGGTACTATTATAGAGCTATCCTTCTGTTATACCGCTATGGTACTATTATACAGCTATCCTTCTGTTATACCGCTATGGTACTATTATACAGCTATCCTTCTGTTATACCGCTATGGTACTATTATACAGCTATCCTTCTGTTATACCGCTATGGTACTATTATACAGCTATCCTTCTGTTATACCGCTATGGTACTATTATACAGCTATCTTTCTGTTATACCGCTATGGTACTATTATACAGCTATCCTTCTGTTATACCGCTATGGTACTATTATCCAGCTATCCTTCTGTTATACCGCTATGGTACTATTATACAGCTATCCTTCTGTTATACCGCTATGGTAATATTATACAGCTATCCTTCTGTTATACAGCTATGGTACTATTATACAGCTATCCTTCTGTTATACCGCTATGGTAATATTATACAGCTATCCTTCTGTTATACCACTATGGTAATATTATAGAGCTATCCTTCTGTTATACCGCTATGGTACTATTATCCAGCTATCCTTCTGTTATACCGCTATGGTACTATTATACAGCTATCCTTCTGTTATACCGCTATGGTACTATTATACAGCTATCCTTCTGTTATACCGCTATGGTACTATTATAGAGCTATCCTTCTGTTATACCGCTATGGTAATATTATACAGCTATCCTTCTGTTATACAGCTATGGTACTATTATACAGCTATCCTTCTGTTATACAGCTATGGTACTATTATACAGCTATCCTTCTGTTATACTGCTATGGTAATATTATTCAGCTATCCTTCTGTTATACCGCTATGGTAATATTATACAGCTATCCTTCTGTTATAAGGTTATCCTTCTAGTTAAAAACCCACTCATACATTTTATCAGCACTGTTGCTTTAACAGCAGGGGCATATCATAGCTGTGTTATCCTGAGATGTAGTATTACTATGCTATACTATATTATTACTATACTATACTTTTACTATACTATGCTGTACTATATCCTACTATGCTATTACCATACTATCCCATTGTATACTATACACCCTACTGTACTACTGCATATTACACTATTACTGTAGTATACTTTCCCATAGTATACTATTAGTATACTATATCTTTACTGTACTATATCATACTATTCTACTACTATCTTACTGCAAACTATACTATGACTATACTATCCTATACAATTCCATACAATGCTATCCCATATTATACTATTTCTATACTCTCCCATACTATGCTATCCTATACTATCCCATACTATACTATCCCTTATTATACTATTACTAGAGATGAGTGAACTTGGAGCATGCTCGAGTCGATCCAAACCCGACCTTTCGGCATTTGATTAGCGGTGGCTGCTGAAGTTGGATAAAGCCCTAAGGCTATGTGGAAATCATGGATATAGTCATTGGCTGTATCCATGTTTTCCAGACAACCTTAGAGCTTTATCCACGTTCAGCAGCCCCAGCTAATCAAATACCAAACGTTCGGGTTCGGATCAACTCGAACCCGGTTCGCTCATCTCTAACTATTACTATACTTTCCTATACTATTCCATACTATACTATCCCATATTATACTATTACTATACTGTCCTATACTGTCTCATATTATACTATTTCTATTTTCTCCTGTACTATGATATCTATTATACTATCGCTATACTATCTTATACTATTCCATACTATCCCATATTATACTATTTCTATACTTCCCTATACTTTTCCATACTATACTATGCAATATTATACTATTACAATACTATGCTATCCTATTCCATAATATGCTACCCCATCCTATACTGTTACTATACTACTCCATACTCCACTATCCCATCCCATTCTATACTATTACTATACTAGTCCATACTATACTATTACTATACATTACTGCTCTATTACTATTCTATACTATACCTTACCATACTGTACTATACTATCCCATTATATTCTATTACTATACTATGCAATTACTCTACTATATCATACTATTCTATTACTTTACTATCCTATAGCAAAATATACTATACTATAATACTATTATTATACTATCCCACACTATACTATTACTATACTATATTATACTATACTATCCTACACTATACTATATTATACTCTCATCTCCTCTCCTCTTACATCTGACGCAGTACTGTAGTTTACACTGTGTTGGTACTCTGGGTGAGGTTGGAGGAGCTCAGTGCCTCACATGTCATTGATGTCTGCACCAACCCAGCAGCCTCCTTCACTTACTGCGCACGTCACATGGGGCTGAGTATTTTATGGGATTTCACCTGCACCTACTTTTAATAAGGATACCCTGAGATGTCAGATGACTCTGTAACTTCTCTGTTGTGTTTGGCAGCAGCGACCATGACATATGGCGGAATTTACCTTTTTTTTTTTTAGGTCATGTGATCGTCTTGTTTAAGTATAATAGACTGAAAATTTTTATCCTATCTTCTGGTATAGGAAGCCGGAGTATGGGGTCAACTAAAGCCATGTACTCTGCACAATGGTCAACAGAGATAGAAAGCCCATTGTCATTGCCTATTACGTGTACCTAGTACTTGGGGCCTAGTTATGCCAAAATAGTTACATAGTAGTTGCCAACAGGATTGATCTCTATGGCACTGTTCTGTGAACTACAACTAAAAAAGGAGGATCTGTTTATGCAAATTTGTCCTAGAAGGGGGCGTGGCAGGACTAAGCAGGGGCGGAGTTTTAAATGTCCAGCAAATTAATAAACAGTACAACAACTCTATCATTCTGGGAGAGAGAGAAACATTAACTCTACCCCCCATGTCCATCCTTAGGTTAATTCCCACCTGGACCATGCCCGAGATATAATAATACAACCACATAGTAAACAAGGACGTGTATCCTAAATTCATGTCGGGCGTGAATGGGTTAAACAGCGTTCTTTCGTCGCCGTGCCGCCCACCGATAAGCTCTGTTGCTAATGCGGCATACTCTGAATTCTCGGTGAAATGAATACGGGCTCAGGATTCATCCTCTTTATGTCCCTCTATTGTCTATAAGTTGTTAATCACGTAGGAGCCGCTAAGGACCAGGCGTCTCAGGTTGCTCGCAGGTTATGTTTTCACGCCGCCGCACAAAATGCTGCTTCAGAGCGGAATCCTCTTATATTGAATATTATTCTGCTGCTGCTATCTATTTCACATCGCTGCCAGGTCAATAACGTGCCAGGAATTCCACCGCACATGCCTGCTGCATGCCATAGTGATACATCTGCGGCTCCCCAGCCGTGGATGACTACAACTCCCAGCATGCCCTGGCTGACAGATGCAGACCTAGATGAATTTCTTCTACATGTTTCTCCACCTATCAAATCTCTTCTTACTAATGTGTATTCTGATAATATTTTTGTGAATTCGTTCTTCGTGTCATTTCAGCCTACGTACTACTGCCTTAGAGTGCCAAGATAATACCGCCATATACAGCCCACATACCAACACATTATAATGCCAAAATAATATGCATTACACAAAAAATATGAGCCCACATTACCATATAATTATTACATAATACTGCCATATAGTTCTTACATAGTACTGCCATATAATTATTACATAGTTCTGACATAATTATTACATAATACTTCCATATAATTACTATATAATACTGCTATATAATTACTATATGATACTGCAACATAGTTCTTACATAATACTGCCATATAGCTCTTACATAATACTGCCATATAGCTCTTACATAATACTGCCATATAATTCTTACATAGTACTGCATTATAATTACTTTATAATACTGCCATATAGTTATTACATAATACTGCCATATATCTCCTACATAATATTGCCATATAGCTCTTACATAATACTGCCCTATAGCTCTTACATAATACTGCCATATAGCTCTTACATAATACTGCCATATAATTCTTGCATAGTACTGCATTATAATTATTGCATAATAGTGCCACATAATTACTATATAATACTGCCATATAATTACTACATAATACTGCCATATAATTACTTCATAATACTGCCATATAGTTATTACATAATACTGCCATATATCTCCTACATAATATTGCCATATAGCTCTTACATAATACTGCCCTATAGCTCTTACATAATACTGCCATATAGTTCTTACATAATGCTACCATATAATTACTACATGATAGTGCCATATAGTTCTTACATAGTACTGTAATATAATTACTACATAATACTGCCATATTGTTCTTACATAATACTGCCATATAATTAATACATAATGCTGCAATATAATTATTACATAATACTGTCATATAGTTCCTACATAATGCTACCAAATAATTATTACATAATACTGCCATATAGTTATTACATAATACTGTCAGATAATTCCCACTTACGTGTAATTACCTACTTAATACTGCCATAAAGTGTGCATACAATACTACTGTGTACTTTTTATATAATGCTTATATATAATTCCCTAATACTCCCATATAGTTGCCTACATAATACAGCCATACAGTGAGCAGACAATACTCGTATAGTACTAGTATAGTAATCACATTATACTTACACATAATACTTATAAATCTCCACATGCCATATAGTTCCTCACATGATGCTGCCATCTAGTTCTCGCATAATACTTACATATATTTCCCTACATATTACTACCATTTAGTTCTTATATAAATACTGCCATAGTTTTTTTGTATAATGCTTTCATATAGTTCCCCAAATAATACTGCTATATACTTTATGCATAATACTACTAAATAGTCATAATACTTATATATAGTGCTTACACACAGTTCCCAAAATAATACTGCCATGTAGTTATCTTATAATACTTACATATAGCTCTTACGTAATGCTGTGAACTAGTTCTCATATGTCAGTATGTCCTTCTGAGTTGCTAATTTGCTAATATGAGTGGCATCTATTATGGCATGTCCTAGAATGTGGCGCAGGTTTTTATTTAGCCCATAGGCCCAACTATGTGGCTGGACATGGTAAGGCCTGGTGAGGGTGACTGGTTAAGAGGGGAAATTGTCTGAAGGCTGTTTGAAGGGGATGATAGGAGCAGCAGAATATGGCGCCCCCTTTTGGTTTTCGCTATGGGTTTCACTGTAGGTTTACATTGAGACAACATTGGCGTGTTACTTTATAACCTTGACCTGGTGTTTAGGCTTTTGTGGTCCTCCAGGTGGACTTATGGGTTTCATCCCTTAGTGAAAGTATATGCACATAGCGGGAGATTTATCAAACTGGTGTAAAGTAGAATTGTCTTAGTTGCCCCTAGCAACCAATCAGATTCCACTTTTTATTCCTCAAAGACTCTTTGAGAAATGAAAGGTGGAATCTGATTGGTTGCTAGGGGCAACTGAGCCAGCTCTACTTTACACCAGTTTGATAAATCTCCTCCATAGTCCAAAAATAAGACAGTGTTAATGTGAAGTCGACAGATGCTCGGCTACATTGGGGTAACGGGCTATTTACTTTGTCACTGAGATACGGAGGTTTTACTTGCCGGTAACTACAGTCCATAGTCCGGACACAACGACAGAAGCCGAGACGCTACGTAGGTCCAGCGTGGTCAATGGGTCATCTCTATCAGCAATCCCTGCAGACGGCTATTACTCATATATCCTCTTCATGTTTTCAGTCTGTCCTTAACCCCCTCTCCTCCCCTCCCCCAGCCTTCTCCTTTCCTGCCTGTGTTATACTATGATCTCAGACTCTTCTCGCAGGAGGACCTAGTAAGTCTATATGTGTAGAGTCCAACCCGGCACCAGGATCTGTAGGCAACAAAGAGCTGTCCAGTCCGCCTCCACTGACCATATGATAGATATATATAGTTCCAGAGCCAGGCACCCCCCCCTCCCCCCCAGTAACCTTCCCCAACTATTGCACAACTACAACTCCCATGTGTTGCCAGTCCGTGCTTATTTTGATGGCAATTGCATAGTGGCAAACATTAATTTTTCCAGGGACACTTTGGCTTTGATGATGAGGGGTGTGGCTTATTGTGGGTGTGGTTTGTCGGTTGTGGTCGATTGTGGGTGTTGTTTCTGGGGCGTGGCCTGTTGTGGGTGTGGTTTACAGCGTGTAACTGGTCACTGGGCAAAAGTAAACACACAAAGCAAATGTAGCAGAGCTGAATATGTCATCGCAGAAAGGTGCATTGTGATATTACTATGAATTGATCCAAATGACAAATCCAATCCTGCTGCTTTTTACAAATTCACCTCTACCATAGGGTCATTTTAAAATTCATGAACAAAAATAAATAAACATATAGTCACGCGCATAGACACACAGGAGGATGCAGAGCAGGGAAGTCAGTACTGTTAGGATTTCTGCATACTGTGGGCTAGGCTGAGGGCTGGGAGGTAGGCTGCTGAAGAGGATGCTAACATTTAACTATAAGCACTTCTTAGGAGTGCTTATAGTTAAAGCATAGGGAAAGGGATAGGGATCTCTCAGGAGTGGAATAATGTGCACAGTGATGTCTCAGGAGTGGAATAATGTGCACAGTGATGTCTCAGGAGTGGAATAATGTGCACAGTGATGTCTCAGGAGTGGAATAATGTGCACAGTGATGTCTCAGGAGTGGAATAATGTGCACAGTGATGTCTCAGGAGTGGAATAATGTGCACAGTGATGTCTCAAGAGTGGCATAATGTGCACAGTGATCTCTCAGGAGTGGAATAATGTGCACAGTGATCTCTCAGGAGTGGAATAATGTGCACAGTGATGTCTCAGGAGTGGAATAATGTGCACAGTGATGTCTCAGGAGTGCAATGAGTGTAGAGATGTCACACAACAGGCAAAGTACACACAATTAATAATAAATAATATCAGAATAATGTGCACAGTGATGTCACAGTAACAGGGATACAGACAAGATCAACTCTCCTACAACACTATTCACACTGGGCAGGGGCATGTTCCAATGGCTGAAATTGCAGACACACAATAATACAAAAAAATGCAACAGCTCACTGCTAATGGCAAGATACAGACCCAATACAGATATGAAAATCACAAAAAGCAGCCTCCCTCCAAATGCTAAAGAGAATCTCCATAAAAATAAAGAGGCTCTTGGTATACCATTTGCAAATAGTGTGCACCATCCCACCATGGTTAGGTGGCCTCATGACCGGGATGGACCCTACACTAACTGTGGCCTCTCCTGTGCTAATAATAAGCCTATACTCTGGGCATGCAGGATCCAACTAACACTGGCAAAAATACCCCCAGGGTGGGACGGGTGACGTGCATGATCAAGTAGAGGCTACAGTTAGCGTAGGTTCCATCCCGGGCATGAGGCCACCTTACCGTGGTGGGATGGTACGCAGTAACAGGGATAACACTCACTGCAATATCACAGCATAGGAATACTTGTCATATTGATGTCAGAGTTCAAGGATATTGCTTCTAGTGACATCACAGCGGGGGAAAAACATGAATAATGATGTCACAGTTCAGAAATAATACACACAACAGGGACATGACAATTATAAGGAGCTTCATGATACAATTTGGAATGGGGTTCTATTAAGTTTTAATGCCTCCACCCTTATATAACCTTACCTATTATATATTGGGACATACAAAGGGCAGGCTCTTGTGTAGTGTATGGACAGCTTTAGAACTTCCTAGTGCATGGTCCTACATGGTGGTCACCAAGGCAAAAGAATTTGCGGTTGCTAGGCAACCTCCTCTCCTACTGTACATGTGGAAGAATCCCCTGGTGATGGGAGAAGGTTCCATGTTGTCCTCCATCAGAAGGTTCTCTGGGTTGTATCTGTATCAGGGTAATGGTTCCCATAGTGAGGAGTTGATTTTCTATGCTATCAATATTTTATCAGTATGGCCATAAATTGCTGAATTCTCATCTGTGATCTGCTCGGTGGCAATATCTTCTTCTAAACTTCACTGCACGGTCTTAAAGGGGTTTTACACCTCGAAAGGCTGGAATCTGCCGCCTAGGGTGCACTAACTTATATATACCCCCACTCTGATTATTTACCAACATGCTGATCTAGATTAATGGGATTATCCTGCATTAGAAAATGTAGCTCCTTTTTCCCCCAAAACAGCCCTGTGCTCAGGTTGTATGTGATATTACAACTCGGCTCCTTTCATTTCAATGGAACTGAGCTGGAATACCATGCACAAGCTGAGGACAAGAGTGGCAACGTTTCTGAAAGAAAGTAGAATTATTTTTCATAACCCCTTTAAGTGGAGCGTTTTTTTTAGGGGATATAAATGTTTCTCTATTAGGATCTTGTTTATCTTAGACGCAGTATGCGCCACTCCCTCCACCCTCTAGATGTTGATTGACAGCTGTCTGTCTATATACAGTATAGCTAGACAACTGCCAACCAGCAGCCCATGGGCTGAGTGTGCTGGTGCTCATGAATATCCAGGATTACTGAGCACAGGCCAGAATGGTGAGGACTACTTATGAAGAGAGGCATTGGAGTGCTGGCCATTACTGACTACTACTGACTACTTACAGTATACTTATTATGTTATTCAGGCTAATATCTCTGAATAAATGTAAGTGATACATCATTCTGTTCAGCTTCTCTGTCACTAGTTCATGCTACCCTGAGATAGGACACCATAAACCTACTGTCAGCGTCTCTTTAGAGAGGAACTATAAGCAGGTTAGACAAATGCAGCCTGCTGATAGCCCCCTATTGGCACAGGACACTGAGGAGGCCAGTATGTCCCTTAACTTCCTCCTCTGCTCCATTCCTGTGCTGTTAGCAGAGTAATCCTTGGTCTCGAGCACCGTTAGGAGCACTGCCCCGCCCCTCTTTGTGCAAGCTCCATTGATTATTATGAGAAGGATTGATTATTATGAGGCAGGCTCGCGCAATGGGGGCAGGGGCAATGCTCCTAACGGTGCTCCAAACCAAGGAGTAAACTCCTAACAGCACAAGAACGGTGCTGAGGAGGAAGGTAAGAGATATACCTTCCTCCTCGGTGCAGCATGTGGAATAGGGGGCTATCACCAGGTTAGATTCATCAGTTCCCCTTTAACTTCAGAACCTGACAGCAGGTGTTCGGTAACGCAGATGACAGGTCCTGCACAGCAAGGGGGGCAGTCTATGTAACCGATATGTCCAAAAAATAAGGACCCAAAACAGAGGACCCCCCTCTATTATTCGAGCAGATCAGGGGACATAACTTAGGGACAGTGGCGTAGCTACCATAGAGGCAGGGTAGGCAACTGCTATGGGGCCCGTGCAGGAGGGGGCCCCGGGGGAGAAGGTAAGAGCCTTCCTGTGTCTCTCTGCTTAACCCCTTATGTACTGCAGTGTGTAAGTGACCCAACACAAAAAGGGTGAACAAGCAGAAGTCAAAGAGATCTCTGCTGATAACCCCTGACCTCTGCTCTGGCTGCCTGCCACAATCAAGTAGCAAAATGTGCAGAGCTCCCGTGCAGAGGTCAGAGCAGTGCACCAGCAATAAAGCAGAGATCTCCTTGTCTTCTGAACATTGGGTCACTTACACGCTGCAGTACATGAGGGGTTAAGCAGAAGGTAGTCTGCTGCTGCACCTATGTATTTAACCATAAGGGCTCCTAATGGGCCCTTATAATTTTTTGCTATGGGGCCCCGTGAATCCTAGCTACGCCCCTGCTTAGGGATGCAGCAATCTACATGCTCTCAGAAAGGACCCCATTGTTTTAGTGAAATGACCACCCCCCATTGTATTTCGGATCTCTCAGGTCTCCTGTAGTCGTGTGAATGTGTGGAGGGTAGTGCACCAAGTTAGGCCCATCCATTAGAAGCACCCCCCATCCCCTCCCGTAAATGAGGCCAATCTTCTCCCTGGCTTCTTTGCGGCGCAGTTCTGTTTATTAATATTATCGGCTCTGGCTTTCCGTGCTATAAATTACATCTGTGCGCGAGTCGTTTTGGGGGGATTACTAAATTGCCATCATATTAGAACCTCTATTTTGATGCGGGCTCATTATGCTTTTTTGCTAAAGGATAGGATTTCTGGGCCCATTTTAAGAGGTTTCTAATGTTCGTCATTAACTCTTATGAGAAATGTAACATGCTTATATCTTTCCTTATGGTTTTAAATTAGCAAATTGCCAGTGAGTAAGTGTCTCTCCCGCTCGGATACGGCTGAGGCGCACACACCGCTCTGTTTGTAAATGGAGTTTAAAATACGTGTACATATTCATGCTGCCACATGTGGGTGTCGTGAAATATTTTATTGTAGTCGTCGCCAAAATCACATTCACTCTTTCATTGCTCTAACAGACTGAATGAGAGACGCTCGGAACATTCCTCGCAGTATCAGTTTCACAGTCCAGAGGCTTATCACCAATAGTCTCACCCATAGACTATGCTCGTTCTCTAGATGTAGCAGAGCTGAGTTAAATTGGTTGCACATGGTGCAGCAGGTTGATCTGTAGTGCAATGCAAAGTTGCTTATATCACAATGATTATTATTATTTTTTTTTTTATAAATGACATCTCAGCTCTGCTACATCTGTATATTGTTGTTTATTGTTACATTATGATGGCTGGATTGTGTTGTATGTTGTAAGGACTCATGTGTTAGGGTAGATGGTTTTAGAATCTTTTGCTTAAAAGAGTCATATAGATTTGTTATTTACTTTCATTTAAAAATCTCAAGTCCTCTAGTACTTATCAGCTGCTGTATGTCCTGCAGGAAGTGGTGTGTTCATTCCAGTCTGACACAGTGCTCTCTGCTGCCACCTCTGTCCATGATAGGAGCAAATCCCCATAGAAAACCTCTCCTGCTCTGGACAGTTCCTGACATGGACAGAGATGGCAGCAGAGAGCACTGTGTCAGACTGGAAAGAATACACCACTTCATGCAGGACATACAGCAGCTGATAAGTAGTGGAAGAGTGGAGATTTTTAAATAGAAGTAAATTACCAATCTATATAACTTTCTGACCCCAGTTGATTTGTATAAAATACATTGTTATCAAAGTACCCATTTAACCATCGGGATGGCCTAGTGCAGGATCATGAGTTCACAGACCTCTTTGGGCAGAAGATGCTTATTGTACAGTCAATAGGCCAGGTATTATGGTGGCTTTACATGTAGTTGATTTATAGTACAAAAACATATTGTGTATGTGAGGCCATTTACCTCCCTGATGTCCTCAAGTTTATAATTTTATATACGGGGACTATGAACCTATAAACAGAGACATTCTGATCAGGGTGAATCCATAACTACATAATAGTCCCATCTGAGCTATAGGTAGTACGTAGTGCTGTTTCTTATTGGTGAAAATCCATTGGTTTATGGAGACTAAGGGCCCTATTACAGGGGGCTGATTGGGACACATATCAGCTCCTCGGCTGATTGTCGTCTTTTAGAAATGAATAAAGTATATACTTACGTGTCTGAGCTCCCCGGTGTCCTTCTAACTTTCCCAATACTGTCCCGTCTTGGTCAGTGAATGACTGAGCGGCCTGTCAGTTCAGAGGCGTTTTAGAAGCCTCAGCGGCAGTTGCGGTCAGTGGGGAGAAGCTACATGAACACCAGGGAGCCTGGACAGGTAAGTATAAAACTTTATTATTTACTATATAAAGCATCAATAAACGATGTCTGTACATCCCTTGCCGCACAATAATTGAACCAAATAATAAGCTTTGTAAGCGAGAGCTGATCTAGCAGATTGGCGCTCGCTTACCCAACGTATCGACTGTGTAATATGCCCCTTAGCTTTAGGCAATGCTCCATGGGGAAAAAAAACCCTCTATCACATTAGCCAATGCATAGGGGAGTGGGTGGGTGAAAACAAGAACATCCACTTACCTACCTGGCTTCCTAATCTTTAAATGGGACTATGCTTAGCCATTCAGCGGCTGTAGCTGTGTCCTGGCTCTGCCATTGAATGGCTGAATAACAGCAAAAACCCTTTAAGTGCCATGCCACCTTCTAAGTGCCACCTCTGAATGACTTGTACTGTAAGTCTAGTAGTCTTTTGCCTAAATGGTAGAGGGTGGGGTGGGGGGTGGGGTACCTGCTAACACATGGGCCTTCTCATTGAAGGCATGTTAAATTTTGCCCACCCCAATATGAAGGGGTCTTCCTATGTGACACATTCATGTACCTTTAATCCTATTTGGACTTAAGAAACCTATGTTTGTACCCTGTGCAGCTGCAGGGGGCATAGTAGTGGGCTAGGGGGGCTGGTAGTAGAAGAGGGGATGCAGACGTCCGAGGACAATTGCCAGAGTTATCAGAGTTATTTTGACTTGGATATCTGTACACTGGACTCCAATCCAAACTGTGCGGAATATCTGCAGCCAGTCTCCTATGTGTGACCCTGAGAAAGGCCTGGTATGGTGGGAGCAGTAAAAAGATCCCGCGTCCCCTGTAAGTCTTTGTAATAGAACATCAATTATTAATTTGTTTGAGTAGTCATTACCGATATAAATCCCAAAAGGTCAATTTAGTAATTGATTCATTATCTCCCGGTATTTGTTAGCTTGAGCTCAACTGCAGTACAGCTTATACCTCCTGTACACCATATAATCCGCCCCCGCCTTAAAGGGATACTGGCTTTTATAATGGAGATAGACAGACAGACAGACAGACAGATAGATAGATAGATAGATAGATAGATAGATAGATAGGAGATAGATAGATAGATAGATAGATAGATAGATAGATAGGAGATAGATAGATAGATAGATGATAGATAGATAATAAATAGATAGATAGATAGATAGATAGATAGATAGATAGGAGATAGATAGATAGATAGATAGATAGATAGATAGGAGATAGATAGATAGATAGATAACAGGAATCTCCACGGCACTCCAAAGTAATCAAAAAATTGTGATTTATTCCATGGTGAAAACAGCACAGCAAAGTGTCAAAATAGCGACGTTTCGACGACCTCCGTCGTCTTTTTCAAGCGTGACGCTTGAAAAAGACGACGGAGGTCGTCGAAACGTCGCTATTTTGACACTTTGCTGTGCTGTTTTCACCATGGAATAAATCACAATTTTTTGATTACTTTGGAGTGCCGTGGAGATTCCTGTTATATATCCAGCCAAGTCGTGGTCTCGACTGTCCGCTGGCACCCAATACACCGTGCAAAGGTGGTGCCGCTCCAAGATTCATTATATCTAGATAGATAGATAGATAGATAGATAGGAGATAGATAGATGATAGATAGATAGATAGATAGATAGATAGAAGATAGATAGATAATAAATAGATAGATAGATAGAGAGATAGATAGGAGATAGATAGATAGATAGATAGATAGGAGATAGATAGATAGATGATAGATAGATAATAAATAGATAGATAGATAGATAGATAGATAGATAGATAGATAGATAGGAGATAGATAGATAGATAGATAGATAGATAGATAGATAGATAGATAGGAGATAGATAGATAGATAGATAACAGGAATCTCCACGGCACTCCAAAGTAATCAAAAAATTGTGATTTATTCCATGGTGAAAACAGCACAGCAAAGTGTCAAAATAGCGACGTTTCGACGACCTCCGTCGTCTTTTTCAAGCGTGACGCTTGAAAAAGACGACGGAGATCGTCGAAACGTCGCTATTTTGACACTTTGCTGTGCTGTTTTCACCATGGAATAAATCACAATTTTTTGATTACTTTGGAGTGCCGTGGAGATTCCTGTTATATATCCAGCCAAGTCGTGGTCTCGACTGTCCGCTGGCACCCAATACACCGTGCAAAGGTGGTGCCGCTCCAAGATTCATTATATCTAGATAGATAGATAGATAGGAGATAGATAGATGATAGATAGATAGATAGAAGATAGATAGATAATAAATAGATAGATAGATAGAGAGATAGATAGATAGATAGATAGATAGATAGATAGATAGATAGATAGATAGATAGATAGAACAGGATAGTGAAGCGGAACTGGAGTTCAGGTAAGCAGGTGTCACTTGGATTGCTGTTTGCAATGATACAATAAATCGCTGTTGAACTTTGATCTTAAGTGTGCCGTGGACTTTCCTGATGATAGATAGATAGATAGATAGATACGTCAAAAATATACTGCAGCACACCACAATTGCAATGAAAAAAAAAGTGGTTTATTTACCCATGTGAGGCAATGCAACGTTTCAGCTCAAACAATATGAGCCTTTCTCAAGCAGTGAACACACACCCCTCAGTGGCTCCAGCGCAGACCTTGCGCATGCGCACAGCTCACTGACACGCACGCTGTTGCGATCCAATATGGCTGTGCGCTCCACCTTATCAGAGACATACACATGGAGCGTTCTCTATACGGTCAGTTTACCTTACATGTTTTTTCTAGTTTTTTCAGTATACTAGCTTGTTCACAGCAGAGGGTTTGGACCGCTGTATCAGCCGCCATTGTCCGCTCACAGATGGTTGTTGATAAGTTAAATGACTATTTAACTTATTTTAAACTCACAACTGCTATACACTTATTTTGCAAATTTCGTCATAACACGTAACAACAATTTATTACCGCTTTATGCGCATAAAATCACTATATGCACAGTTTTGCACTTTATTGTCACTAATTGATTACTGGCTTGTTGTGTATAAATTCCCCCACTGAGAGGTGTGTGTTCACTGCTTGAGAAAGGCTCATATTGTTTGAGCTGAAACGTTGCATTGCCTCACATGGGTAAATAAACCACTTTTTTTTCATTGCAATTGTGGTGTGCTGCAGTATATTTTTGACATATATTACATACACCCTGGACCCAGGTGTTTACCGCTGGCACCCCTATTTTCTATTCCTGAGTGCTGCTGTTCTCTTTTTTTTCCGTAATTATAGATAGATAAATAAATAGATAGATAGATAGATAGATAGATAGATAGATAGATAGATAGGAGATAGATAGATAGATAGATAGATAGATAGGAGATAGATAGATAATAGATAGATAGATAGATAGATAGATAGATAGATAGATAATCTATCTATCTATCTATCTATCTATCTATCTATCTATCTCCTATCTATCTATCTATCTATCTATCTATCTATCTATCTATTATCTATCTATCTCCTATCTATCTATCTATCTATCTATCTATCTATCTATCTATTATCTATCTATCTATCTCCTATCTATCTATCTCCTATCTATCTATCTATCTATCTATCTCCTATCTATATATCTATCTATCATCTATCTATCTCCTATCTATATATCTATCTATCATCTATCTATCTCCTATCTATCTATCTATCTATCTATCTATCTATCTATCTATCATAGATAGATAGATAGATAGATAGATAGATAGATAGATAGATAGATAGGAGATAGATAGGCGATAGATAGATGATAGATAGATAGATAGATAGATAGATAGATAGATAGATAGATAGATAGGAGATAGATGGATATATAGATAGGAGATAGATAGATAGATAGATAGATAGATAGATAGATAGATAGATAGATAGATAGGAGATAGATGATAGATAGATAGATAGATAGGAGATAGATAGATAGATAGATAGATAGATAGATAGATAGATAGATAGATAGATAGATAGGAGATAGATAGGAGATAGATAGGAGATAGATAGATAGGAGATAGATAGATAGATAGATAGGAGATAGATAGATAGATAGATAGATAGATAGGAGATAGATAGATAGATAGATAGATAGATAGATAGATAGATAGATAGATAGATAGATAGAGATGTCCTCTGTCATTTCAGAAATGATCTGTATCCCTATATACATCGGGGAGAGGAAATAATCGGAGGCCTATTGGGGAAAACAGTTATTCTGAGTATTCCCCTGAGAATGTTCCCCTAGACGGGTAAAAGAGTCTCTCAGTAAGCCATTGCTCACATGATGCAATGCCAGGACACCATTGCTGCTCGGCCCATATATAACACATGAACTGAGGAGGCACAAGATGGCTCCCCCGGACTATTTTCGCTTGGTTTTTCCTTGACTCTTCCGCACGTGCTTTTTATTAGAGGCATTTAAAATCCTCGCTTTTTTTTTCTTCTTCAGAGACTTGGCAGTGGATAAAACGCATTTTTGGATTTCCATACTTTATGCCACCTCTGCAGGAAGCTGGGTGCCGTTCTCAAACATGATTTAAATCATCAAAAAAAAAATTGCCAGATTGAAAGAGAAAGAAAAAAAAAATCCGCCTTTACAAAATAGCTGTGGCCTGTGGGCAATTTATATTGTTTATTTCCATGGCGAGAAGGAAAATGGAAAATAAAGGGGATTTATATCTAATTAGCTAAAATGCTAAGTTATTTTTTTATTTTATTTTTAATTTTCTGTAATTTTTCATATTTTTTTAGCTGAGATTTAAAGTTTTGTTTGTGGTGTTTATGTCTGATTAGTGGAGGGGTCTGTCTGGTAACACTGCTACAATACCAGGCACAGTCACTGGATGAGACCGGCTCAACAATCTGAAAAATGGCTCAAATAAGGCTCAAAAACCAGTGTGTGAATAAAGCCTTAGGATAGGCCATCAATAGTAAACCCTCAAAAACCCTTTAAAGAAGCATCATGTCAAAAAAAAAAAAAAAAAAAAATATATATATATATATATATATATATATATATATATATATATATATATTACATCTAGTGTTACCTTTATCTCTTTATCTGAAAATTCATGGAATCCTTCCCTTCAGTTGGATCATGTGACCCCCCCCCCCCCCCCCCTGGAAAAAACATGTGCTTCTGTGCTCTCATTGGGGTCACCCAACCAGCAGAACTTCCTGTATGATGAGGCTGTGTGGACTGTTCCACACAAGCTTTCCACATGGGGGGAGATTACAGTTAATGATGATGAGTATACAGCTCTTATCATACAGTTATAATGGATTTTTCTGACTGTATACTTATAGGGGGAGATTTATCAAACATGGTGTAAACTGAAACTGGCTCAGTTGCCCCTAGCAACCAATCAGATTCCATCTTTCATTTTCCATAGAGTCTGTGAGAAATGAAAGGTGGAATCTGATTGGTTGCTAGGGGCAACAGGGCCAGTTTTACTTTACATCATGTTTGATAAATCTCCCCCAGAGTCTCTTATTTAGAGATATCTAGAGATTATTACATTGTCCTCCCAAAAGGCAGAGATGGTACTATCTTTAGCTGCCCATGGGATGCTATGATGATGCATCATGGGATTGATAGCAGATTTGAAAGGGAGATGATGCAGTTTGTAATGTGAAAGTCAGGATGGTGGCTGATCAGAGGTCACATGACCCAGATGCAGTAATGAAATGTGTGGATGCAGCAGAGCTGGGATGTAACGGATGACATTGCAGGAATAGTGATGGTTAGGACGCATTACATGGGAGTGCTTCTTTATTGAAGGATTTCTAATTTACTTTTCTTTAAAGGGGTTATCCGGTGCTACAAAAACATGGCCACTTTCTTTCAGAGACAACACAACTCTTGTCTCCAGTTCAGGTGTGGTTTGCATTTAAGCTCCTTTCACTTTAATGGAAATGAGCAGCAAAACCCCGCCCAAGCTGGAGACAAGATTGGTGCTGTCTCTGGAAGAAAGTGTTTGTAGCGCTGGATAACCACTTCAGAAATCTCAAATCTTCCAGTACTTATTAGCTGCTTTATTTCCTGCAGAAAGTAGGTTATTTTTTCCAGTCTGACACACTGCTCTCTGCTGCCACCTCTGTCCATGTCAGGAACTGTCCAGAGCAGGAGAGGTTTTCTATGGGGATTTGCTCCTGCACTGGACAGTTCCTGACATGGACAGAGGTGGCAGCAGAGAGCACTTTGTCAGACAGGAATGGATACACTACTTCCTGCAGGACATACAGCAGCTGATAAGTATTGGAAGACTGGAGATTTTTAAATAGAAGTAAATTACAAATCTATATAACATTCCAACACCAGTTGATCTGAAATATTTTTTTGCCGGAGTACCACTTTAAGGCTTCAGTAAGCAAACAAGAAACTTGAATAATCTGACACCCAATGGTCTCATCCAATATGTAATAAAAATAGTTCCCTGCTGAATTACCAGGATATTACCTAATGGTCTGGCAGGGCAGTGATGGGAGTAGACAGGGTGGCATTATGCGTATCTCTGGTGGGCACCGGGATGGCGGCGGGTCACGTAAGGTGAATGCCAGAAACTACAGCCAAGCACACGCCACATTTTCCTATGCAAATTTCTAGTAGATTGTTATAATCCAGATTATGGAGCTTTTGCTTCCAGAGTTCTCACTGTTTACTTTTTCACCTCTTTATTATGCAACCGGCAGGAAATATTCCCAGATTAATGCTGGATTTCTGACTTTGAGAAATTCCTTGAGCTCCGTCCAAGCCGCCATTTGCCAAGTTTCAGAGAAAATATTTTCTGACAACTTTTTCTGCAGTTTGGAGCGAGGACACAGAGATTTTTATTCCATGTATTGTATGAGCGGCTAGAGATTAGGGGTATTATCATTGCTGGAGGGGGGGAGGGGCTGCTCTTAAAGATACAGGCAGGATTTTTTTTTATACAAATCCTTCTTAGGGTGCGTTCACACCTACAGGATCCGCAGCAGATCCGCAGCAGATTTGATGGTGCAGATTTAATGCTGTGCTCAGTTATTTAAATGAAATCTGCTGCAGATCTGCTGCGGATCCGCTGCGGATCCGCAGCAGAAAATACGGTGCGGAGCCGGTAAGTGTGAACGTACCCTTAAAGACCTAGAAGGAACCATCACCCAAATCAATGACTGACACCTTGACTTAAAGGAGCCGCACTGGATGTGCCTCTCAGCCACGTTCTATTTGCTACTTTTCCCCCAAGAGCTGATTAGGATGTAATGATTGGGGATGATGGCGGGAGGAAGACGACAATTCTATTTAATTAAAGAAAATTTATTTGACTTTAACTGGAGCCGTCCCCAGTGACTAAGAGTAAATTTAGCTGTTAGATTTTATTAATGGCCGCTGACATGTGAGCCCGCAACCAAGAAACATCAACGCTCACCTGGATTTATTTCTAATATTTCATCAGTCGGACGACAAATATCAGCCGGATGTTGTCAGGATAATTTGTCATCTCTTTATTAATTTAATTACTATTTATTTATTTCATTATTTATTATTAATTTATTCTAATAATGTGCTTGTTATAGTTTATTTGATGTTGGATTATCCACTTTTTTTTTTATTCATCAATTCATGTCTTCTTTCTTTTCTTTCCTCCCTACCTCCTTCCTTTCCTCCACCCATTCTGTTCCTTCCTTCCATCCATCTCTTCATCTCTCCTTTTCTCCCTCCCTCATGCCTTTCTCTCTTTCTTTCCACTTTCCTTCCTCATTCCCTTCCTCCCTCCCTCTTCTTCTCTTCCTTCTTCCCTCCCTTCCTCTTCTTCTCTCTCCTTCCTTTCTCCCCCATTCCCTCCCTTCATTCCACCTTCTTTCTCACCCAGTCTCCTTCCCTTCTTCCCTCCTTTTCCGCCTCTTCCCTCCTCCTTCCATTTCCTCTGTCTTTTTACCCCCCCCCCCCTTTTCCTCTCCCCTTCCCAGCACCTTCCATTCTTTCTTCCTTTCTTCTTCCCTCCCTCCATCTTTTCATCCCCCTTCTTAAATTCTTTCTCCTTCCGACCTCATTCCCTATCTTCCTTCCACCCTTCTTTCTCCTCATTTCTCCTTCCCTTCTTTTCTTCCTTCAGTCCTTCCTTCTTTCCCTCCTCCTCCCATTCTCTCCCCAAAACTTTTCCTCCCCCCTTAACCCCTCCATCCATTCTCTCTCTCTCCTCCCTCCACCCCTTTTCTTCCACCCTTGTTTGTCTTCTTTCTCCCTCCTTCACATCCTTCCTCGCTCCCTCATTCCCTCCTGTCCTACCTCCTTTCTTTCTCTTCTTTTCTTCATTCCTTCCTTCCACACATCCTTCCATTTCCCACGCTTTCCCCCCTTCCCTCCTCCGTCCATTCTCTCTTTCTCTTACCTTCATCCTTCTCCCCCCTCTTTTCCCCTCCCCTTCCCCCTCCTTACATTCTCTCTCTTGCTCTCTTCCTTCCGTTCTTTTTTCCTTCCTTCTTTCCTTCCATCCTGTTCTCATCCTTCCTTAACCTTCCCTTCATTCTCTCTGCTTCCTTCTTCTTCATTCCCTCCTTTCCTTTAACCCTTATCTCTTTCTTTCTCCCTCCCTTCCTTTTTACCCCCTCTTTTCATCCCCCTTCACCCCTCCTTCCTTTCCTCTGCCTCTCTTCATCCATCCCTCTCTCCCTCCCTTCCTTCCTTTCTCCCTTCCCTCCATCCCTTCCTCCCTCCTTTCCTTCCTTCCTCCCTTCCTATCTTCCTTCCTCCCTCCCTCGTTTCCTTCCTTCCTTCCCTCCCTTTCTTCCTTCCTTCCTCCCTCCCTCCTTTACTTCCTTCTTTCCTTCCTTCCTTCCTTCCTTCCTCCCTCCTTTAATTCCTTCTTTCCTTCCTTCCTTCCTCCCTCCTTTCCTTCCTTCCTTCCTCCCTTCCTATCTTCCTTCCTCCCTCCCTCGTTTCCTTCCTTCCTTCATATCTTCCTTCCTCCCTCCCTCGTTTCCTTCCTTCCCTCCCTTTCTTCCTTCCTTCCTTCCTCCTTTCTTCCTCCCTCCCTCCTTTACTTCCTTCTTTCCTTCCTTCCTCCCTCCCTCCTTTACTTCCTTCTTTCCTTCCTTCCTCCCTCCTTTCCTTCCTTCCTTCCTTCCTCCCTTCCTATCTTCCTTCCTCCCTCCCTCGTTTCCTTCCTTCCTTCCTCCCTCCCTCGTTTCCTTCCTTCCTTCCTCCCTTCCTATCTTCCTTCCTCCCTCCCTCGTTTCCTTCCTTCCTTCCTCCCTCCCTCGTTTCCTTCCTTCCTTCCCTCCCTTCCTATCTTCCTTCCTCCCTTCCTATCTTCCTTCCTCCCTCCCTCGTTTCCTTTCTTCCTTCCCTCCCTCCCTTTCTTCCTTCCTTCCTCTTTTCTTCCTCCCTCCCTCCTTCCCTTCCTTCCTCTTTTCTTCCTCTCTCCCTCCTTTAGTCCATTCTCTCCCCATTCTCTTTGTTTATAAATGAATTATTTATTTTGTATCTTTTCTATTATTTAGTTTATGATGTAACAATGTTATTACCGAGCCGGTTGCAGCAGAATTTATACAGACTGAGTTGTGGACTGGACTCTGCATCACAATCTGCCTGACACTGCGCTGTATGAACATGACCTAGCAGTCTTATCTAGGCCATCTATTTCATGTTTGTGGCTTGCCACAAGTGACTAGTTTCCAATATTTATTTATTTAAATATTTTATATATTTAAATATATTTAGAATAAAAAGAAAAAAAAGATCAATTCCAAAAAGTGTTTTGCATATATTTACATTATATATATATATATATATATATATATATATATTCTCCCACCCTAACTGATAAAGGGCACATATAGGCTGTATGTTGTTATCCGGCATGATTGTCACACACAGTGAGGTCACTGACTCGTCCAACACAAATTGAAAAAAACAAATTATATAAATGCCTCCTAGAATTCCAGAATTTGTGGGGAGGAAGTGAAGCCCCCCCCCTCCCCCTCCGCACAGACACCTGTGGTCTGATTCCCCTCGACCTCTGATGCACTGAAGTGACTCCAGTGACTAGAACCAAATGCACTGTGTTTATTTTCGGACTCCTAGAGCCTGGACTCCATTATACACCCTGTGAACTGGGAATTTTAAGTATGTCGCGTTTATATTAGGAGGAGGAGCCCCGCCGGCCTAGTGCTGGGGTACTGGCGTATCCTAAAGCTCACCGTAAATGTGATGGTATGACGGAAATATAGTGGTAGTAATATAGTATATATAGTAAAATCTAGGTTATAATCCTGGTGTTTTCTTTCAAATCAACTGGTGCCAGAAAGTAGCAAAGACTTCTATTAAAAAATCTCAACTCTTCCAGTACGTATCAGCTGCTTTAGGTCCTGCAGGAAGTGGTATTTTTTCCAGTCTAGAGAGCAGAAGATGTTTTCTTTGGGGATTTGCTACTGTTCTCAACAGTTCCTGATATGGACAGAGGTGGCAGCAGAGAGCACTGTGTCAGTCTGGAAAGAATACACCATTTCCTGAAGGACATACAGCAGCTGATAAGTACTGGAAGACTGGAGATTTTTTAATAGACGTAAATAACAAATCTATATAACTTTCTGGCACCACTTGATTTCAAAGAAAAAATGTCTGGTGAACTACCTCTTTAATCTTCAGGATGCAGTTCAGGAGTCTGGAAAAGCTGGGTGACACTGTCTGTAATGGTGATCACCCAGCTTTGCTAGGAGCAGATACATGACAAATGATGGGTTATATTTACTGGGGGGGGGGGGGGTGTAGATGTATAATTAGCTGGGAGTTATAACGTATGGCGAGGCGGAACGCGGAGGATGACTGTACGTTTCCATTCCTCTGCACCTATATTAGGTGTTTTTGT
Source organism: Dendropsophus ebraccatus (assembly GCF_027789765.1). Taxonomy (NCBI): domain Eukaryota; kingdom Metazoa; phylum Chordata; class Amphibia; order Anura; family Hylidae; genus Dendropsophus; species Dendropsophus ebraccatus. Next base: position 174,244,334 of record NC_091456.1, read on the forward strand.
GACCTAATTTCTCCTATTTACCATATATCATTCTTAAGATCCTGACAATGATTTTAGAGCAGTGCTCCTGGGATACTGGTTACTACAAATAGAAAAAGATGTAGCAGAGTAGAGTTTGTCATGGAGGTAAACCCCCAGATCCACCCCCCCCCCCCCCCCCCCTTATTTTGGCAGGTGAAGCTGCCGCCATGCATTTTCCTGGCAGTTATAGTGTTACGCGGAGGACTTCCTCTATGTTGTCCATGCTCCCATATCAGATATATGTGCAGGAGTTGTATTCATAAAACACCCTTTTAAAACAATGAATATATGATATAAAGCCAACTAATTATAGATGTAGGTGAGCTGAGTTTGTCATTGAGCACAACTAATACGGACATTTGAGATTCCACGTCCATTCAGAGATGTAGACTCAAGTAGTCACAGTATGTCATTTAGCATTAGAGCAATAAAACTTCAAGCCATTGCATCCCCAACTTCAGCTCTGCTACATCTGTTCCCCCAAAGAGTTGCATATAAAACAGTTTCTCATTGAAACACTTTGTGGTGAGATCACAATAGCTTTATATAGGACAGCAGCTATAGGTCCATTTACACAGAAAGATTATCTGACAGATTATCTGCCAAAGATTTGAAGCCAAAGCCAGAAATGGAATTGAAAAGAGGAGAAATCTCAGGCTTTCCTTTATGACCTGTTCCCTGTTTATAGTCTGTTTCTGGCTTTGGCTTTAAATCGTTGTCAGATAATCTGTCAGATTGTGTAAATGGACTAAAACTACTAAAGAAATCAGGTAAATGGCAAACCCAGCTCTGCTACATCTGTTCCCTTTATAAAGTAACTTTTTGTGGAGATATCACAATGTTTTTTTGTTTTGTTTTGTTTTTTTACATAGGACTGCAGCTAAAACCAAAAGCGGGTTAATAGCAAATTCAGCTCTGCTACATCTGTTCTTTTTATAAAGTAACACTTTGTGGAGATATCACAATGTTTTTTTTTTTTACATAGGACTGCAGCTAAAACCCAAAGCAGGTTAATAACAAATCCAGCTGTGCTACATCTGCGGCCTTCATATACTATACTATATTATAAAATTAAATACATCTACTCCATTAATAAGAATTATTATTTCACGACTGACATAGAGTTACGGATGTAGCAGAGCTGCATTTGTCATCCAGTTCGTGATACACGTGCCAGTGAACCGCTCGCACCATACAACCCTTAAAGAGGTTAAATCCAGCTCTGCTTCATCTCTTCCCTTTATAGGATTTTGCGGCGAGCCCCTCTCTGCCCGTTCCCCTTTCTTCCTCACAATGCGGGTTTTGTCCCACAATGCAATGTGCTCACAGAGAGCGCCTGTTCTGTGGCCGTCTCCCTCACTTGTTTAATGTTCACCAAACAAACACGGTATTGATCACGTCATGTTTGATCGAGCCAGCGCTGCGAGACGGAAACCAGAATATATAGAAAAATAAACTTCACTTTTTTTTTCTGAAGCCTTCAGATGACATCACGAGTGTTCTGCGCCTCTCCTGACATTGGGAGTATTTCTCAACTCTTCCATCTGGGAGATATTTCCATGCAGTCATATGGATGTCACCCATTCCCCACCGCTGCCAGCAAACTGAGCCCCCCTCCGGCTGCCATGTTCAGTAAGGTTGTGTAAATACATTGTCACCCAGCTTTCCTAGAGTCCTGTTCAGTTATAGAGAGTGTTTCTTGCAAAAAACAGCGCCACCCCTGTCCTCAGGTTGTGTGTGGGATTACAATTCAGCTTCGTTTAATAGAACTGAGCTGCAAGACTACACCCAGCCTGAGGACAGGAGAGGCGCTCTTTCTGTAAGAGAGCGGCCATGTTTTTCTAAGGCTGCATAATCCCTTTAAATGGAGACTGTATTACCATAACGGAAACACTGCTGCTGGGGATGGTCTCTGGATAGAGTCTCCTTCCCCCTCTGGCAGCTGACAGTATACTCTAGTCCCTTCTTACTTCCGCTGCAGAATGAGCTGCCATGTACTGCAAAGATTATGGGGGAGATTTATCAAACATGGTGTAAAGTGAAGCTGGCTCAGTTGCCCCTAGCAACCAATCAGATTCCACCTTTCATTTTCCAAAGAGTCTGTGAGGAATGAAAAATGGAATCTGATTGGTTGCTAGGGGCAACTGAGCCAGTTTCACTTTACACCATGTTTGATAAATCTCCCCTATGTTTCTGATAAGCAGGGTATAGATCTGGTTATGAGGAGAGTTCTGTGAGCATGTGTGTCCTCCTGACTCCTTAATGGGTGGACTGGGAGAGTGACTGAGCATGTTTGTCCTTGAGCTACCAGCTTAGTAGATGGACAAGGAGAGTAAATGAGCATGTGTGTCCTCCAGTACTCAGTAAATGGATGGGGGAATGAGCAATCATGTGTTTCCTGCAGCTCTCAGCTCACTAGGTGGACAGGAAGTGACTGAGCATGTGTGTCCTCCAGCACTAAGCTCACTAGGTGGACAGAGAGTGACTAAATGAGCATGTGTGTCCTCCAGCTTGTAGGTCACTAGGGGGACAGAGAGTGACTGAGCATGTGTGTCCTCCAGCACTAAACTCACTTGCTGGACAGAGAGTAATTGAGCATGTGTGTCCTCCAGCACTAAGCTTACTAGGTGGACAGAGAGTGACTGAATGAGCATGTGTGTCCTCCAGCTTGTAGGTCACTAGGGGGACAGAGAGTGACTGAGCATATGTGTCCTCCAGCTCGTAGGTCACTAGGTGGACAGAGAATGACTGAGCATGTGTGTCCTCCAGCACTAAGCTCACTAGGTGGACAGAGAGTGACTGACTGAGCATGTGTGTCCTCCAGCTCGTAGGTTACTAGGTGGACAGAGAGTGACTGAGCATGTGTGTCCTCCAGCACTAAGCTCACTAGGTGGACAGAGAGTGACTGACTGAGCATGTGTGTCCTCCAGATTGTAGGCCACTAGTTGGACAGAGAGTGGCTGAGCATGTGTGTCCTCCAGCACTAAGCTCACTAGCTGGACAAAGAGTGACTGAGCATGTGTGTCCTCCAGCACTAAGCTCACTAGGTGGACAGAGAATGACTGAGCATGTGTGTCCTCCAGCTCATAGGTCACTAGGTGGACAGAGAGTGGCTGAGCATGTGTGTCCTCCAGCACTAAGCTCACTAGGTGGACAGAGAGTGGCTGAGCATGTGTGTCCTCCAGCTCTCAGCTCACTAGGTGGACAGATTTCCTATAGTGCTCCAGCAGAAGTGCCCCTGTGATATCACGGCACACTGTGTATGGTGCCCTGCACTGGCCCTTGCACATGGTCACTGAGGCCAGTGATTGTTTGTTGTAGCAGTCTTCACATAGTGTACTGGGGGACTGCAGTAAAGTGCTGGATTGGGAGCAAGTAAAGGATTCAGTATAAGTTTTAGTATGTCTTCTTCTTCCCCTGCCCTGGCCAATTTTTTCTTTAAGCTGGAAGCTCCCTTTAAGATCTATCTGAGGTCCTGGTATCTACCATAGATAGCACATCAGGCTCTGCTACATCAGCACATCTTTCATTCATGCCCATTCATCCTGTCTTACCTTTTTGTGTGTTAGTGCTTCAGCAATAGTTCAGGTTGAAGGGTCGGAGTTCTAGTTTGCAGATTATGCTGAAAGTTGTAGTTCAAAGAGGATTAGATGGGTTTATTAAACGATTGCTTTAGTGAATACTGCTGCTACACCATCACACTCCTACCTTGGCCATGGTCATAACCCATTTCCATATTTCACCTGCAAAGCCCGGAAAGCTGATCACATGTCACTTTATATGCAAATTTCTGTGATTTAGGGTAAAATCTAGGAAAACTAACAAAAATTGCATTGAAATGACGTTTAAACGGTGCAATATCACATTCAGTTATAACTTATAATACAAGCCTGTCCACTAATATTTGTTGAGATACAACCCCATTACAGTGTATTTGTGGTCTTAAAGGAGACCTGCCCCTATTTATTAGCTTTGCATCCAGAACAGAAAAAAATTAAGCCTGTCCTCGTATTCAATTGGCCGCCAAGGACTGAGCATAACTAATAAGTAGGAAGTCACCACTGGCAGCCAGAACATGACATCACTTTGTTAAAGGGGTACTCCGGAGAGAAAAAAAAGGTTTATAAATCAACTGGCATCAGAAAGGTATAGAAGTTTGTAAATTACTTCTATTCAAGAAACTCAAGTCCACTACTTATCAGCTGCTGTATGTCCTGCAGAAGTGGTGTATTCTTTCCAATCTTACACAGTGCTCTCTGCTGCCACCTCTGTCCATGTCAGGAACTGTCCAGGGCAGGAGAGGTTTTCTATGAAGATTTGCTACTGCTCTGGACAGTTCCTGACATGGACAGAGGTGGCAGCAGAGAGCACTGTGTCAGACTGGAAAGAATACACCACTTCCTACAGGACATACAGCAAGTGATAAGTACTGGAAGACAAGTACCTTAAATAGAAGTAATTTACAAATCTATATAACTTTTATATAACTTTGATTTGAGAATGTATTTTTCCTCCTTGGAGTTCCCCTTTAGGAAGCTACTACTATATCACCTGAATTTTATTTTAAAAATGTAAAATTTGATCAAATGGCACTAAATCAATAACTAGTGTTGTCGGATTCTGGATGTGTGTCTTCCACCTGTATCCCCCCCATCCTACTGTTCTGGACAGGCATTTTTATTAGCCCCTATTGACCTTTCACCTGGTGTTACTCTCCAGGGGGCTGACATGTGCCAGAGATGGTCCTCCCCCACCCCCCTTCCTCGTGGTCTCTCTTACAGGTGGTTAGTGTAGACCCATACACTTGTTTTTCATGGTGCACCATGCACTTTGAGGCTCGGTGGGACCTGCAATTTCCTCCCCCCTTACTAGGCAGGGAGGAGGGCTGGTGGGGAGGGGGGCTGCTGTGTATTTGCTGGTGTGCTCTGACTGTCATATGGTCCTAATTACTATGTGATGGCAAGGCCAGGCCCTGGGCCTTTCGCATGTTTGTCCTATGAGAAAGATCTGGAAAGGCCCACATCTGGTTTTGATTTGGTAGCAATTGCAGGTTGATAGAATAAACGCAGGCTCTGAGGTGGGTGGGTTTTCCTTCCGGCCCTATCCATGCTGGTCTGGTAATGCACTTCACGTGAGGGGCTGCTCTTTTCATCATCCCCTTACTCCCCCCCTCCAGTCCTCCTTTAACCATTGCCAGTAACATATGGCTCGGATTAGGGACCTGCCTTAAAACTACTGTGGTCTATAGCTGCAAACCTTGAATAGGTCAGTCCAGGAAACAGGCCTTGACCCTAACACATATCAAAGGGAATTTGAACAAATTGCCACCCCCACCCCCCTCAAAAAAAATAAAAAAATATATATATTTTTTAAAGGAAGTGAAAATATCAATGGCGCAAATACGTTACACACATCATTAGATGCAATGCTGTCAGATGTAGCAGTGCTGAGTTCGTATATGTGCAGGTTTATACTGTTACAGCATTTAGTGTGATGAATACGAGGCAGCTATGACCAGAGATGTAGTATCACTTCTTGGTAGTGAAGTTGCACCATGAACGACTTCCATGATTTTCGGTTTTGCACTGCTTGGTCTGTAACATTAAAAATGTGATACTAAGCTGAGGACAGACACTGAACAAGCAGGGCATGCTGGGCAATTGGAGAAAATTAGATGCCTTTTGAGGCCTGATTTGTGCTACCAAATACAGCTCCTGGACAATGAGATAGAAGTTTTCTGTCTGCTGCCATATGGTGCCTTATTTTTTTAATTAATTATTATTATTATTATTATATTATTTATTTTATTTATTTTTTTAAATCAACTGGTACCAGAAAGTTATACAGATTTGCAAATTACCTCTATTTAAAAAAAAAATCTTAAATCCTCCAGTACTTATCAGCTGCTATATGTCCTGCAGGAAGTGGTGTATTCTTTCTAGTCTGACACAGTGCTCTCTGTTGCCACCTCTGTACATGTCAGGAACTGTCCAGAGCAGTAGTGAATCCTCTCTTGCTGTTGACAGTTCCTGATATGGACAGAGGTGGGAGCAGAGAGTACTGTGTCAGACTGGAAAGAATACACCACTTCCTGCAGGGCATACAGCAACTGATAAGTACTGGAAGACTTGAGATTTTTAAATACAAGTGATTAACAAACCTATATAACGTTCTGGTACCAGTTAATTAGAAAAATTAAAACAAATAATACAATTTTGCCAGGTGCCATATAGAACAGATATTCTCCTATAGTGCCTTTTTTATTTATTTATGACCCCTGCCACAGCCACGACACTCATGGTGAACAGAGCCAGAGGCAAACAGCTCCGTACATTGTCTAGTGGTCATGCTTGGTTACTGCAGCTCCTTCTCTATTGAAGTGAATGAGATCTGAGGTGCAGTTACCCAGCATGGCCACTACATGATGAATGGAGCTGTCTTCCTTTGACTTTATTTATTATGTATGTGGGAACTTGAACTCTGCCACCGATCAGCTATTGGTTCATCAATAACATGGTTTGCCCATTTTTGAGGGGATTGGAATTGGAATTGGTGACAAATTTGCTGATGGTTCGTGCTATTGTACCACCAGTATACTATAGGTCCTACACTACAGCTCCATGCAGGTTGTACAGAATATGGTCGGGTGTATCAGGCCTTATAGAATAGGGGTGTATTTTCTGGATGCAAGTCCTAGTTTGACCACGGCTTAGGGTCCTATTCCATGGGCCAATGGGGGCCCGATCAATAATGTAAACCAGCACCGATCTGCTAGTTTAATGGGTCTATTCCACGACCCGATAATCTTTTAGTGAGGGCTGCAGGGACATCGTTACCGATGTCCATGCATCCCTTGTTTAAACATCATACATTACCTAAACATGTTGCAGGGCTTCTCCTGCGCTCCTTCTTCCTCCCAGTCCCGCGCGTCGCAGCAGCTTTGGAGCGGCCTGTCTGAGCTGACAGACCGCTCAGCCAATCACTGCCCGCTGTGGTCCTGGCCAGTGATTGGCTGAGCGGTCTGTCAACTATGACAGGCAACACCAAAGCTGCTGCTGCGGACCGGGAGGAAGAAGGAGCGCAGGAGAAGACCTGCAACATGCTTAGGTAATGTATGCTGCTTGTGGAATCGTCGGTCGTCCGCCGCACATCGCTATTCCACGCAGCGATGCGCGGTCGGTGCCCGATGATTTTAGGTTTGAAGCTAAATAAACGATCAGCCGATGACACGATCATCGGCTGATCGTTGTCTCTATTCTACGGAGTGATAATCGCCCCTTGGAAGCCTGAGCAGGCAGCGTGAAACCAGCCATAGCTAGTGTATGCTGCCACCTTGTGGCCAAAATATCGTAAAACAAACTTTAAGCATGATGGACTGTTTTCTGTCTAGCAGTCCCTGATTGTTCTGTATAGTTCCAGCAAACCATCAGCACTCGCAGCGTTAACCGCAGCTGCAGCTAGTAAGCCTCTTGTAGATCTGTCACCCCGCTATGCAGCATGGTGTTAAAATCAAACCAGACACCAAACAATTAAAAATAAAGCGCTAATTGTTTACATCCTAAAAAAAGAGGACACAATGTTAATAAGGTTAATGCTGCATTGTTAGCGGCGCAGACTAGGTCTTAGTTTGCTTACAAAACAAGGTGCCGCAGGGGGCGCCCAGATAGCTTTATCTCATTACTTTTACACTGCTGGAAAGGAAAATGTGCGTGTGCCTGGGGATCAGCCGCAGCATTGTGCAAGTTACACATTCATATATTCACCGGCAGCGGAAAACATCAGTGTATGGGACTATAGGAGGGTCTGCAGGAGAGACGCCTCCCATGGTGCACTGCTATAGTATCAGAGAGGGTTGGCATCCCTGTGTATGGAGGGCTCCTGCCAGACACCCTGGTGCTTGGCTTTATTACTCTCGGGAATTTATTCTATGTATAAACCTTGGGATAAACTATTTGCAGGATTTCCCGCTGCTGAGATCTCCAGCGATCAACTGTGTTTCGTTTCCCTACAGTGCCACCACAGGGGAAAAGAAGAATTACAAGGCGCGCATTAAAATCAATGATCTGTTTCTGCAATGTACTGTACCTCCATGGCTAGAGGTATCCGCTATAGCAGTTCAGAATGATCTGATAGGGTTGTGAAAACCCCATATCTATTGTATATGTATTAAAGGGGTAGTTTACATTTCTTTAATAGTTATACACATTTTTAATTGAGTGGCAGTAGTAAGTGGTGACACAACCCCTTTGCTGCCACCAGTGGCTCTGTTGGGAACTGCAGGGCTGCACAAGCCCTGGTCCCAGCACAGTTACCTATGGCTAGCTTTGCTGCTTGAGGACACTAAGCTTTCCCTGATGTCTATATATTACATGTTATTATTAGAATAGAAATTATACTGGGGAAAGCTGTCTGTATCACTAGCGCTGCAGCCTCCCCTGATGTCTATATAATACATGTTCTATCTATCTATCTATCTCCTATCTATCTATCTATATATCTCCTATCTATCTATCTATCTATCTATCTATCTATCTATCTATCTATCTCCTATCTATCTATTTATCTATCTATCTATCTATATATCTCCTATCTATCTATCTATCTATCTATCTATCTATCTATCTATCTATTATCTATCTATCTATCTATTTCATATTTTCATATCTATCTATCTATCTATCTATCTATCTCCTATCTATCTATCTATCTATCTATCTATCTATCTATCTATCTATCTCCTATCTATCTATCTATCTATCTATCTATCTCCTATCTATCTATCTATCTATCTATCTATCTATCTATCTCCTATCTATCTATCTATCTATCTATCTATCTCCTATCTATCCATCTCCTATCTATCTATCTATCTATCTATCTATCTATCTATCTATCTATCTCCTATCTATCTATCTCCTATCTATCTCCTATCTATCCATCTCCTATCCATCTATCTATCTATCTATCTATCTATCTATCTATCTATCTCCTATCTATCTATCTATCTATCTCCTATCTATCTATCTATCTATCTATCTATCTATCTATCTCCTATCTATCTATCTATCTATCTATCTATCTATCTATCTCCTATCTATCTATCTATCTATCTATCTATCTATCTATCTATCTATCTATCTATCTCCTATCTATCTATCTCCTATCTATGACTCTATCTATCTATCTATCTATCTATCTATCTATCTATCTTCTATCTATTACCTATCTAGCGTTTACATTTCTTTGATAAAGTTGTATAATGCTGCGTTTACACGGATCGATTATCGTGAGAATTTGCACAATAACGATCAAATTCAAACGATAATCCTATGTGTAAACGCGGCGAACGATCAAGCGACGAGCGAGAAATTGTTCATTTTGATCTTACAACATGCTCTAAAATCGTCGTTGCTCGTTCGCAAAAAATTTGCAGATCGTTCTGTATAAACAGTTGTTCACCGATTTTACCTATGTGCGAGATTTAAGCAATTGCAAAACGATTTTACCATACGATATATCGTTCCGTCTAAACGCTGATTGTTATTAAAAAAACATTGTTCTTTCGATATCGTTAATCGCATGATCGGGCGAATTATCGCTCTGTGTAAACGCAGCATAACTCTGTAAGATAAGGGCCTTCAATGTCTTTTCACTGAACCTATTTGTGCAATGATTTTCCAGAAAGTACTACAAGAAACTATGCCTCCTCTCTACTTCTCGATCTGTCCCCTATCCATCTGTATTCCATCTTCCCCCATACTTACTAAAAAACAAGTACATGGGGGGAAAAAAGCAACCACCACTTAAAGGATTTGTCCACTTTGTTCCTTTCTCCAAGCATAAGCTGATCATGATAGATCCCTACCAGCTGTCATTACCATCAATGGGGGCTTAATAGTCACAATGGTCACTAAAATGTTGGACTATACTGGCTAAGGCTATGTTCACACTACGTATATTTGAGGCTGTATATTTGAGGCTGTATAGCAACCAAAACAAGGAGTGGATTGAAAACACAGAAAGGCTCTGTTTACATAATGTTGTAATTGAGTGGATGGCCGTCATTTAATGGCAAATATTTGCTGTTATTTTAAAACAACGGCTGTTGTATTGAAATAATGGAAGTTATTTACCGTTATATGGCGGCCATCCACTCAATTACAACATTATGTGAACAGATCCTTTCTGTGTTTTCAATCCACTCCTGGTTTTGGTTGCTATGAGGACCAAGTAAAGCCTCAAATATACATAGTGTGAACCCAGCCTAAAAATGTAGAGGATCCATCTCTGTTGAAAAGGTTGTCGAGGAAAAATCTTTTTCTTTCAAATCAACTGGTTTCAGAAAGTTACAGTATATAGATTTGTAATCTCCAGTCTTCCAGAACTTATCAGCTGCTGTATGTCCTGCAGGAAGTGGTGTATTCTTTCCTCTGTCCATGTCAGGAACTGTCCAGAGCAGTAACAAATCCCCATAGAAAACCTCTCCTGCTCTGGACAGTTCAAGACATGGACAGAGGTGGCAGCAGAGAGCACTGTGTCAGACTGGGAAGAATACACCCCTTCCTGCTAGACATACAGCAGCTGATACGTACTGGAAGACTGGAGATTTTCTAAATATAATTTTCTGAAACCAGTTGATTTAAAAAAAAAAAAAAAAAAAAAAAAAAAAAAGGTTCTCCTCGCTGGATAACCCCTCAAAATTCATACGGAAATAAAGTAGAGAACCCCATGATTGAAATTTCTGCTTTCTTTTAGGAACAGTGCCACTCTTGTCCTCAGTTTGTATATGATGTTGCAACTCAGTTCCATTGAAGTGAATGGAGCCAAACAGTAATACAACACACAACCCTGAGGACAAGGGTGACGCTGTTATTAGAAGAAAGCGGTTTTGTTCTTCTAGTCTAATGCTATACAGCCACAGTAGTCTACAATCCATCTACATAGACTTTTTCTCTTTAGACGAGTACCTTATGGCTCCTCATCGGAGCTGTATACATAGCGCAGAGTACATGGGAACCCTCTGTGTAGATGTAGTATGCCGTATGGCTATAAGTCTGCTGTGCGGAGCCGGGATGCCATGACTTCTGTATTTGTCCTATTGGTATGTTCTCTGTTATGTTTGCTCATATCTGGTAAATGAATACAGTTAATCGCATTTGGATGGGAGATTGTCTTACTTGGCAGGATGTCGGTGGGAACTTTATCCACCTGTTTATTACACCCTCAGTGCGCGGCCGGTGCCAAGACTGTCTGGTAGTATTTGCAGTTTTTAGAAACAATCTGTATTTTCATCTCTGTTTATGTCCTTTACTCGCTCTTTGTCCGATTTTTGCAATGTGGCAAAGAAAGGTTGATTATATTATTATAGAGAACGGGAATCGTGATTGGTTCCTGGGGTCGGGAGTATAAGAACAAAGTTCTAATGCCCCCCCCCCCTTTTAAGTTACCAATGTCTACCTAAACCCTGACCCTTTAGGGGCCTACTTTGGAGGATTGTTTCGGCAAAATTGGGATTGCTGCAAGTATAGTCCAACTTAACATACTACTTGGGCCCAAGAAGCTTCTACATTCTTGGGCGAGGTTCACTCTGAATGTCACTTGTATCAGTCAGCATCCATTCGAATACAGAATGCCAATTTGTACTGTGGCATACAGCAGCAGGCGCCATTCTTTTTAGTGGCCCGATCAGAGCCAGTTCAGTTCAGTTCACTTTCTGCTGCTATATTCTAATTTAATGGGACTCAGTTGCATATATCCAGTAGTCCTGGATATTCATGAGCAGCAGCAAACTCCGACCACCAACTGTTGGTTGGAAATTATCTATCCATGCTGTGTATCGTCATTCCACTCTCAATCAGCAGCTAGGGGCGAGGGGAGGGGTGCGGCACAAATCCATGATGAGCGTGAGCCCAGAAGTCCTGGATATTCATGAGCAGCAGCAAACTCCGACCACCAACTGCTGGTTGGCAGTTATCTATCCATGCTGTGTATAGGCATTCCACTCTCAATCAGCAGCTGGGGGCGAGGGGAGGGGTGCAGCACAAATCCATGATGAACGAGAGCCCAGTAGTCCTGGATATTCATGAGCAGCGGCAAACTCCGACCAACAGCTTCTAATTGGAAGTTATCTATCCATGCTGTGTATCGGCATTCCACTCTCAATCAGCAGCTGGGGGCGAGGGTAGGGATGCGGCACAAATCCATGATGAGCGTGAGCCCAGTAGTCCTGGATATTTATGAGCAGCAGCACACTCCGATTACCAGCTGCTGGTTGGCAGTTATCTATCCATGCTGTGTATAGGCATTTAACTCTCAATCAGCAGCTGGAAGGCAGATGGAGGGTGCGGCACAAATCTCATTCTCCTGCATATCAGAAGAACCGCTGAACAGACTGATGTAAGTAATACACTGTTGTGTTCAGCAAGTCGCTAGTTTATGCTGCCCTCATTTCCTCAATCCTTTTAAATTACTATATATGACTCAAGCAGAGTCACTAGGTGACTCCATTCAGGCCCTTAAAATCAATGGCCCCCACTGCTGTAGGCCTCAGTATACTTTAGCATTGGGAACCTACCCTTAGTTCCCATCTTGTAAGTGTATAACTGACCAAAATATGCATATAGTCTGTCTGCCGTTCACCATGAGGGGCTGTTCACATTACAGTCAATCAGGAGCCCTGCCTATCAATTTAAGCCATAACTTCTCTTTCCGTCAGGGTTGTTGGAGATGATGACCTTTAGAGACACGGAGAGACAAGGCCTAAATGTCTTAATGTAACTACATGCTTATAATTCAAATGGTTTCTAATGTTTAAGATCATGCTGGGACTTCCTGCTGAGAGAGGGGAGAGAGAGCTGCAGAGGTTCTTCCTGTCAATCTCAGCTATAATTTCCCTATTCATCACTTAAGCGTCTGCTGACTACTAATATTTAGGGTTGTCCTTCAGAGATAGGGAGTAACAAGGGCCTGAAATTGTTCCTTAGTACCTGCTTATGATTCATCTGCTTGTATTTAATGGCATGCTGGGACTTCCTGCTGAGAGAGGGGAGAGAGAGCTGCATCTTTATTCTGAAGACTTGTTCAGTGCTAACATAGACATGAGTGATTTAGTAAAAGCAGAGTTGGTCTGCCTAACAGGAAGAACGATCATAAGCTGTCACTCTAAATACATGGAAGTTGGACCTCGACTGCAGAAATATCCTGAAGTGGTGGTGATGTACAGTACTTATCCTGTCAATCAATGCCATAGCAGAATCTCCCAGAGAGCTGTATCCACTATAAGACAAGTCTCACCTGGACCAGATACGTAATGAGTCCATGATGTTGTGAGAGATGTTCAGTCAGGTGTAATATAATCAATTCCAAGCGTATTTAACCAGGGCCAACTTTCTCGGAATTTTGGCAGTCGCTTGTTTTCTTAACACAGCAAATCAAATGTAACTCACTGACGAAGATAACTAACCTGCCAACTTCACGTACACAGTTATCATCTGACGGAAAGATTCCAGGTGTTTCCATGGATACAGTTTTTTTTTTTCTAAATCTAAAAAAATCTAAAACCACGGAGGACCATTCACCGGTGAGTCGGGATTCGATACTCGTTGTGTATTTTCATTCTTTTTCACTTTTATAAAGTTTTTATTTTCTATTATTTTGTTATTATATTTTTGCAGCATAATTGAATTACGCTAATGTCAGGGCTCCGGGGCGACCATTAGAAGACGTCGTCTATAAAACGTCTCCATAAATTTTACTTTTTTTTTTCTTTTCTTTGTATTGCATTATTGTGCCATCTGTGTGTAGTAGATTTTTTTTTAATTTTTTTGTACATTTTTAACTACAAGCATACTGTACATGATGGCAAACCGTAAACAGACATATCCTATTGCTTATGTATCATGGAGGTCTGTATTTTTCCTGGAACAGTGCCAGTCTTAACCATTAGCTATGTCTGATATTAGGCCTCCATGCAATAAAGTCGATTTTGGCAGAACTGGTCAATCGTCTAATAAGTATGAGAGCTTCCCGACTCTCCAATTACAGATGATGTAAGGGGGGGAAGGATCGGCATGTTGAATTTCAACTGCCCAATCCTTTTGTTCTTGGAGAGAACAAGTTTATCCCTCCTCCTCACCCAATGTATGGATCGATTGGGAGTGATAATATCAATATATGCAATGGTAAAATTGGGGTTGCAAAAATGTATATACTAGAGATGAGCGCATGCTCGAGAGATGAGCGCATGCTCAAGTCCAGTCAATCGGCATTGGAATACTAGTGGTTGAAGAAGTGTGGCTGAAGAAGTTGGGTGCAGCCCTAGGGACCCCTGGAAAAAGTGGATTGAGCCATAGGCCATAGGTTGTATCCATGTTTTCCAGGGCTCCCTAGGGCGGCATACAACTTCCTCAGCCACTGGTATTCAAATGCTGAATGATCAGACTCAAGTATGCTTGAGTTTCGCTCATATCTAGTATATATCCTTTGGAGACTGCACTCAAGGACTTTTATATACAATATGCTTATACAGTATATATTATAGCAACACTTGGTCAGTCTGTGCTATCTGGGCTTGTTCCCCACCCCACTAATTCATGACTCATTTAAGTACACTTGTTTTAGAGTAGAAATCTCCATAGTCGCCACCTTGAAGTTATAAGCACACATGGTTTCTTTTATATTTCAACGGTTTCAAGCAGACTGTGCTCACTAGACCAGAAATGTAGGTACGATCCCAGGGGAACTGGGGCCCAGGTCTTAGGGGGGGGGGGGGGGTACATGGTGACTAATGATTGTTTAAGGGCAGTTCACATGGGTCGTATTTTCTGCAGAAACTTTCTAGAGCAAAAGCTTTAGCAATCATGCTGTTTTCGGCAATACACTTTATGGCAGATTTTTGCTTTCCGTTGAATTTAATAGAGAAAAAGAAACGCTAAACTTATATTAAGATTTCCAATCTACCATGTGCTTTTATAATACTGGTGGCGTGGCTTCTTATTTAACAAAGGGGCATTGTAACCCTTTAGGCACCAGGGCCCAGGTACAATTGCTTCTTCTGCACCCCCTATATTAGGGCTCTCTAGCTGTTACAAAACTGCATTTCCCATCATGCCTGGACAGCCAAAGCTTTAGCTTTATGGGAATTGTAGTTTTGCAGCAGCTGGAGAGCCAAAGGTTCCCCCTCCCTGTCCTATAGTTATGCCTGTGGGCAGGGGTGGATTAACTTTATTATAGGCCCCGGCCTGTTCACCAAGCCTGCCCCGCCACCCCCCCCCCACCCCACTGTACCTATGGCAGCACTAGCATGGCATTCATAGTAGGATAGATAATGTCATGATGTCCTCATTTGTCCAAAATTGCTGTAAAAAGCAGCAATTTTTTTTGCAAATAATTGCAGAACTGTAGCCAGGAGACAATACAGCACTGAAAGTATAAGTCTTTTTGGGTGGCCATGGGCCCCCCAGGAGCTCAGGTCCCCTGGCTACCACCCGTAAAGGACCTATTATAGTCCACTACTGTCTGTGGGTGTAGAGACTGCAGATGCTCAACAGCCCTGATGTCTGCAAGGGGTTAAATGGCCCAAATAGCACCTAAGAAGTATTATATATAACACAATGGGGGAGAGGTACATATTTTGTGCCTGGGCCCAAGAGTTTTAAACTTTATTAAGGCCACATAGTGGAGGTCCAAAGGCCGGGAAATGCCATTGAGGGGATATATTGCCCATCCTGAAAGGGAACTGCAGTCACTATGTCCATAGGCCCCATTTCATCCGTAGCATTTGCCCCTATGGTATGCACATCTGTCCAGTGACCCGAACTCATGTAGGTCACCTTCTGTTATCATCATAGACCCTCCATATGACAGTGATGAATTTATTATGGTGGGGGTTGGGGACGGCACGTGCTGAGACTTGGGGGTCACTTTCCTGATTTAGCCTTACCCTTTGTAAGACACGTAGCAGCTTTTCCGATCACTGTTCTGCCCACGTCCTCTACTGGTGGGAGAAATGCTATTTCTGGAAAACAAAAACACCCACTTGTCTTTGTGCGTCTTAATTAACATTATTGCAATGCATAATGGAGTTATTACGCTCCGAGAGCTTGTGGCATCTATAATATAACAATCATTCGTCTGAAGACGCCTTACCCAGCAATAAAGATGTTTTTATAAACTTACATGAGGGTTGTTACCCAACTTTATGAAAAAATAGTGTTTAGGGTTTTTTTTGTTCTTTTGTTGCAGAGGATTTGGCCTCGGTTCTGGCCACAGATTAACCCCATTTAATGCCGATCTATGTCCGGCTACCTGATGCAGAGTCTACATTTTCTGCAGATCTGCAATTATGAACAAATTCAGGGCCCATTCTATTTGGCTATTGACACTATCCATTGTATTATGGATTCGCAGTCCATTTCGGAAAACATTTTTGGAAAAATAAACCAATAGAAGTCTAGGGGATCCACTTTTTTCTGCAGATGTTACATCTGCAATGTCCGCAAAAAATATGTATCACTTTAATTTAACTATCACTTTTGCAAATTCGCAAAAAATATGGGTTGCAGATGCAACAAGAATGCTGCTTTTGCACATGATGTTTGCGGAAATAATATACGATCCTGAAAACTTTTGGGGACCATATTTTGAGTCTGCAATTTCCTCTCCGCAATCAACAAAAATTCCTCCGTAGTGCATCCATATCACCCATGTGTTTTGCGGAAATGATGGTCAAAATGATGACACCAGCTAGAATTGCGGATCTCTATTTTTTGTGGACGTTGCAGAGGTACTGTCTGCAACGTCCGCAGAAAATAAAAAAAGTATCCCATAGACTTCTAGTGGTGTGTCTGTTACGCTATTACGTTCCGCACTAGAGGTCTGCAAAATTTGCAGATGTGTGAATAGGCACATATATACGGGATATAAATTCTACAATTATGGGGACGTGTGAATGAGGCCTAAAAGGAAGCTATAAACTATTATGTGGATTCGGATCGATTTCAATTGCAAAATCCAATATAGGACAAAAACAAGGATATGAATACTCCGCGCAGACCAGATTTCTATAGGCTTTTCAGCGTTTATTAATCCAATGGTAACGCGTTTCTGGAACACTGGGCTCCCTTTGTCAAACCACAAGGATACAAGGAGCCCAGTGCTCCAGTTACCATTGGATTAATAAACGCTAAATAGCCTATAGACATCTGGTCTGCCCAGAGTATTCGTATCCTTGTTTTTGTCCAATATTGGATTTTGCATTTGCCTGTCCGTACCCATAGTAGATCACGGTGGATCTCCTCCTGCAGCGGCCGAGATATATATATAACATCTATCAGACTGCTCACAACCCGATCAGGTGAGCCTAACCTGTATCTGTGGCATTTTCAGCTATTGCTATACGGAGTCACCCTTTGAGGCGCTCTGCCCTTTCTTTTTCTCTTTTCTTCCCTTATTGATTGATTTTAATGGGACTTTGGTTTTATAATTTTTATGCGAATTCCGATCCTGAAGAAACGGTATGAAATGGGCCTTGTTATGCAACCCTATTGAAATCTATCACAGTTTATGAAGTAGCTGTACTATTGAGTACTATAACAACAGTTAGATGAGTAAAGTTGGATTACAGTATGCCACCGTATAGCCAAACCATGAAGAGATATGCTGTATTGGTTGCACTTTACAGCACAGGATGAAGTTACAGTGGTGATGCCCTAATAACATAATGCAGCCCTCACCGGAAAGTCACCTCATGTCGGAACATAAATCAGATTTAGCAGCTTTCACATCTCATCGTAAATAATCCCAAATAACCCCCAACATAGTGGAATATTTTACCTTTCCGTGATCTTCATGTACTGATATGATTGATAATCATGGGACGACAAGGATCACTTTGTAAATCTCGGTGGTGACTTTATATGAAATAGAAAAAAAAAGGGAGATTCCACTTGTGTTACGAGGTTCAACTGAGCTGGATAAATTATAAACTAGGGAGAGAGATATATGCGCAGATGTAGCAGAACTGAGTTTGTCAGATGTAGTAGAAGAGGTTTCCACCCCCAAACCATACAAACATGGCAAAAGAAATCAATGTAATGTTTCAGTATACAATTTTGTTTAGCGTAGTGACTGAAGTTGGGAGAGAAATCTATAGGCTTATGTTCTACCTCTAATTTTGGAGCAGGGTATTCATTGCTGTATAAGGGTATGTTCACATTGAGCAAATCAGGTGGAATTCCGCAGCTGAACCGCCTGTCTCAGTGTGTCATTGCCCGTCTATGGGAGACACATGCCCCTCTGCTGCCGCGGCTCTGACTCAAAGAAGTGACATCTCACCCTCCCATTCACTCACTGCAGGACAATAAGCATGGCAAGATACCGCCGTATTTGCTCAGTGTGAACATACCCTAAAGGAACTACAGGGCTATGGGCCCCATTTATAGGCACTTGGAGTACCCTCTGACATGCTACTGTACATATATTTTACGCAACTCCATGTCGCCTTAATATTGGGCAATGTTACCTCATAAAGTCTTGTGGTAAAATCCTCGGCTCAGCTCAACTTCTAATACTGAGTACTAGTACATAGATTAAAAAAAAAAAAAATTTAATTTTGGAAAAACCTCTGACCACGTCTCCCCATAGGGAATAATCAGTCATGATGCAAAAAAAAAATAAAAAAAATAATTAAAAACAGCTGCAATTTTACTGCAGTTTTCACGCCGTCCCATGTCACCATTTAATGGAGTCTTAAAGGGGATGTTTGCTTTAGAACATCTCTATCCATGTACCCTGTTTGAGCCTATAGATGCAATTCACTGCAGCCTCTACATAATTAGGAGTCCCCCTCCATAGGCCCACATATCAAATTGTCTCGCAGTCATCCAACCACATGGTGGCAGTATTTCAGTTATATCGTGAAACAGACCTAAGGACGACTTCATCAAAATCCCATGGTCCCGTTTTGCGGCCATTATATGAACGGTGGAGTAAGTCTATATTATGGCCACCTAGTATTAGTAGTATTGTACTGTTATTCATAAAGAGTACTCTGGTATACACGTAATACTTTTTCAGCACAGCCTCCATTTTAGGCCTTGAAAAAACAGAGGGAGATTTATGGCTCTCTAGGTTGCCCATAGCAACCAATGTCAGTTCGGCTTTCATTTCTTATACTGCTTTGGTAAAATGAAAGCTGGTTGCTATGGGCAACAAAGAGAATCTTATAGAGTGTTATAAAGGCCGCATAGTTACCATAGCAACCATTACCATGACTCCTCTTAGTAGTCACCTTACACACGAAAAATGAAAGCAACAATCTCATTGGTTGCTAAGGGCAACCCCCACAATTGTCGAGAAACTTTTATTCACAATCCCCTCTATGTTGTAACACTACACTCGGTGCCGTCACCTTCAATCTCTCCGATTGTTTTCGTTGTCTTTTTTTTTAACATGAGACCACAGAAATGTTTGGGAAGTGAAACTGTGTTTTTTTTTTTTTTGTTTCTTGGGGGGGGGGGGGGGGGGGGGACAGGATAATGTCCAGACCATTAGTCACAGAGAAGCGATTTCCTTACAATATAAAGTCATCTATTCTTACATGATCTTATGATGTGGCGGTAGAGGAAGCGGCGGCCTATTGTTTCATTGGAGCAGAATACACGTTTGCACCACAGAATATTTCTTTATTGGAGGGAATGTGTCTCCTAGATTATCTTTTACTGATCAGAGTCAGATACTAGAACATATTTTTTCTAATTTGTTTCTATTTTCTGACTGTAAATTTTTTTTTTTATTTAATTTTTTTTGTACATTGTTATGCTGCCATCTTACCTAAGCTATTTTGAACAGCATTTAGTGACACACTTTACAGCAAGCCTTATAGACATAGATGACACTCAAACTGAGGACAGGAGAGAGGTGATGCTTCTGAAAGATGCTTTTCTAAGCCTGGATAACCCCTTTAAGAAAATTGCCACGTTTTTCCTGCCATTTTTTCCACATTTTTTCTTTGTCGCTGCAGCCAGATGTTTGCTGAAAGCAGAAAAGAAATCATGTGTGAGTTGAAAAATGGCACCCAAAAATGCTTACATAAAACACGCAATACACGAATAAGCCAAATATGGGAACAAGCCAAAATATAAAAAAAAAAAACACTTGTGAAATTAGCCTTATTTTGCCGCCTCTTATCATCTGTATAGAAATGTATGGAATTTTTTAAAACTTTTTGGGGATTTTGCATTTTTCCCTTTTAGGCCAAAGCCAGGAATGGATTTGAAAAGAGGAGAAATCTGTCTTTCCTTTATGACCTGATCTCTGTTTATAGTCTGTTTCTGGCTTTGCCCTCAAATCTTTGGCAGATAATCTGTCAGATAATCTTTCTGTGTAAATGGACCCTTATGCTACGTTTACACGAGGCGATTATTGGCCCGATCGTACGATTAACGATTTCGAAGTAAAGATTTTTTTTTTTTAATAACGATCAGCGTTTAGATGGAACGATATATCGTACAGAAAATTCGTTTTGTGATCGTTTTGCGATTGCTTAAGCCTATCTCACACATAGGTAAAATCAGTGAATGACTGTTTACACGGAACGATTGGCGAATTTTTTGCGAACGACAAACGACGATTTAAGAACATGTTAAAAGATCAAAATGAACGATTTATCGCGTTTACACGTACGATTATCGTTTGAATTTGATTATCGCGAAAATTCGCCCGATAATCGTTCTGTGTAAACAAAGCATAAGTTTAGACCATTTATTAGTCCAATTTGGCACATTTAAGCCACTCCCATTTCACTGCAGCCGCGCCCACATTCTACCAAACCACGCCTCCTTGTCAGTGAAGAAACCTAAATATGGTGCACTGCAAATCATCTAAGCTTATATATGTGTGTGTGTATGTATATATATATATATATATATATATATATATATGGGTGTGTGTGTGTGTGTTTTATGCAAATCATGCCAAATTTTAGTTTTTATCACCATGATTGTGTGAGAATTTGTCTCAACAAAAATCTTACATTCCACACTATACCCCTCATAAGATCACATAATACATCTATTCACCCCAACTTACGGATAGCCAAAACTATCACTTTTTTGTTTGTTCTAGCGTATTTCAAAAATGTTGTCAAAATTGCCAGGTTGATGTTCAATAAATGTCCCAAATGCATAACGCAGAGGTATGGGTGCCATATTTAAGTTCCTGACACGTCGTCTGTTTAAATCTCCATCCAAAAATGTCTCCCATAGTGGAATCCGCACAGAGATTCATTAGCCTACACGTACGGGGTAGTGACATTGCGCTGTTGTGATACGCGTTCCCATAAAGAATTAATCGTTTCTATGTGTTCATCACTGCAATAAGGGAATATTTTATTTTTAACCTTTTCATGCCGGCCAAGGCCCCTCAGAAACGCTTGCGACTCGTAGCCAAGTGCCTTACCCCCTAGGCGCTGAATTGGTTAATGTTGCAGATGTCTTTTTATTGGTGGAATTTTCCCCTTCATTTTGCTGTGACAAGCGAATGTCAGAGTAGGCAGCCTGCCAATTCTGTGATCTGCTGCCTGCTTCAAAATGGAGGCAGGAGGGTATCCATTTTCATCACCGAGATGACAGCGCCTCAGTCTTTCTGGCCATCTGGAAAGGAGCGTTCTAAAAAATAATAAAAAAAAAAAGAAGAAGAATGGGAGAAAAAACAGAACTTAAAAAATAAAATAAAAATATAAAAAAATAACATTGTGTTTTTGTATATTTTTTTTTCTTTCCTCTAAACAGAAGAAACAGTATGAGCGTCGACCCTTTGTTGTATGGTGGGATGTTTATATACGGTATAAACAAGGCATAAATGTGCTCTTCTTATTGAGAAGATTCTACAGAATTCTGTCGAGAGAAAATCTGTTTCTTTGGCAAACCTTAAAATTACGGCACACATGTAAAAAAAAAAATAAATAAAAATATTCTCCTAATACGCCCTGTATGTTGGTGGTCTCCTTCATGTGTCTTTGAAGGGAACATTTACTGTGCAAGTGATATGATGCTTATTAGATTTTGTTCCATTGTTCCGTTGTTCCGCCAGATCCAAGAATGAAATCTTTAATAGGGAGACACAATGAATGTGTTTCTTTATTGGATACATGGGAGTCGACTGGAAAAGAAAATAGAATAAAATATAACCCATAAAAAGTCGCTCTTGAATGGCGTTAATACCAAATGATTAAACAGATATGAAAGATTGAATTGTTGCGGTAGCCTACACAAAAAGTCAAGGCACTTATGAGGTAGTGTTTATGGGAATTCTGCCTGTTGAAGGGTTTTCTTTTATGGTTATTGGTCTTGAAGGTAGCAAGTAACAATATAACATGCGTTTAAATGAAAAAAAAGTTGAGGATTAAAGGGCAACTCCATTCATTGTGTATAGGTAAATGATGCAGTAAACATAAGTAATATCTTGCAGAAATGGTAAAAAATTGTCTTTGTTAAATGCCCTTTTAAATCTTAATTATCACTCCTTTTGTGTCGTAATGCATCTGTATGAGCTGAAAAGAGATTGTGAGAGGGAAAGTGATTGATAGAAAACGGATATAATACTGCTCCTATATACAAGAATATAACTGCTATAATACTGCTCCTATATACAGGAATAAAACTACTATAATACTGCCCCCTATATACAAGAATATAACTACTATAACACTGCTCCTATATACAAAAATATAACAACTATAATACTGCCTCCTATGTTCAAGAATATATCTACTATAATACTGCTCCTATATACAAGAATATAACTACTATAACATTGCCCCCTATATACAAGAATATATCTACTATAATACTGCTCCTATATACAAGAATATAACTACTTTAATACTGCTTCCTATATACAAGAATATATCTACTATAATACTGCTCCTATATACAAGAATATAACTACTATAACATTGCCCCCTATATACAAGAATATAACTACTATAATACTGCTCCTATATACAAGAATATAACTACTATAATACTGCTCCCTATATACAAGAATATATCTACTATAATACTGCTCCTATATACAAGAATATAACTACTATAATACTGCTCCTATATACAAGAATATAACTACTACAATACTTTTGCGACCCCCTCTTCTGTGTGTTGCATAACTACTATAATACTGCTCTTATATACAAGAATATAACTACTATAATACTGCTCCTATATACAAGGATATAACTACTATAATACTGCTCTTATATACAAGAATATAACTACTATAATACTGCCTTCTATATATAAGAACATAACTACTATAATACTGCTCCTATATACAAGAATATAACTACTATAATACTGCTCCTATATACAAGAATATAACTACTATAATACTGCTCCTATATACAAGAATATAACTACTATAATACACGAACTGGAGAGAATGGGACCGACACGGTGTGGAGTTAGCGTAGGGACCCGTGTGGACCAGAGGACCTGCGCGGTGGTACACGGGGCAATATGGCTTGATCAATTCATATACAGACACTCTGGTGTTGATTTTTAATATAGGCCTAGCGGCATTAGTATCAGCCATAGATGGGATGTTCCACTCTCTCCAGTTCGCATAACTACTATAATACTGCTCCTATATACAAGAATATACGGTAACTACTATAATACTGCCTTCTATACACAAGAATATAACTACTATAATACTGCTCCTATATACAAGAATATAACTACTATAATATTGCTCCTATATACAAGAATATAACTACTACAATACTTTTGCAATGGACAATAAAATAAAGACATCAGCTGTGGGTATGGAGTGTTAGGGGAGTGGTGTTAGATGCTGCCTTCTTTTTCACTAGGTGGTATGGACCTGTGAGAAACTTGTTAGCAGACATGGTGGATTATTATGAACAGGGTGTGCAGGTGGTCCTAAACACTAGGCCTGTTTTTCCTTGGTGGCCTAATACCATAATGTTGGGTCCATTTTCATCTTGTTTATAGAGTGCTTCTCGTCTCTATATATGTTACTTATGATTGCTCTAACTGTAATAATCGGTTTCTCTAAATTCTTATGGTGTTTATATCTTTATTTGCAGGTTTATGCCCCATCAGCAAGCACTGCCGACTACAATAGGGATTCACCAGGTTACCCATCCTCGAAGCCAGCCGCCAGCACTTTTCCTAGTTCCTTCTTCATGCAAGGTAAAGCAATATCCCTGGTATCCATATTTATTATATATTCTTTGTATGATTCCAATGGGAGAGTCCACATGGAAACCCACAGGAAACAGATTTTTTTTTCTGTTATGAAACCTTGAAGCCAACAGGACATGGCTGTTCATGTAGATGCGGAAACAACCAAATCAACAAAGACATTGGCTTAAAGCTTCTGAGCCCCACTGCAGAATATGTAACAAGACCTTTATATTCACTATGTACTGCTGGTGACCAGGGGCGTAACTACCACCATAGCAGCCATAGCAGCTGCTATGGGGCCCACCACATCAGAGATGCCTACCATGGGGGACACTAGGGGATATGCCTATTATGGAGGACACTAGGGGAGATACCTCCCATGGAGGACACTAGGGGAGATACCTGCCACGGGGGACACTAGAGGAGATGCCTACCATGGAGGACACTAGGGGATATGCCTACCATGGAGGACACTAGGGGAGATGTCTACCATGGAGGACACTAGGGGAGATGTCTACCATGGGGGACACTGGGGGAGATGTCTACCATGGAGGACACTAGGGGAGATGTCTACCATGGGGGACACTAGGGGAGATGCCTACCATGGGGGACACTAGGGGAGATGCCTACCATGGGGGACACTAGGGGAGATGCCTACCATGGAGGACACTAGGAGAGATGCCTACCATGGAGGACACTAGGGGAGATGCCTACCATGGGGGACACCAGGGGAGATGCCTACCATGGGGGACACCAGGGGAGATGCCTACCATGGAAGGCACTATATACTTAGGGGGGATACCAGGGAAGATGCCTAACATATGCTATCTACTGGGTGGAAGGCTAAAAAACAGGGGGATTACCTACAGTGGAATGGGGGAGAGGAGAGGGGCCCAATCAAAAGTTTGTTATGAGGCCTTGCCCTTTTTTAGTTGGGCCCCTGCTGGTGACTTTTTGGGTGGTAGTGATATCATTGGGCCTCTTCTGGCACCAAGGCCCGGGTACAACTGCTGCCTCAGCAAACACTATAGTAAGTCTCGTGGCCATATGGGTTTTAGGAAATTCTTAACTTGTGTTGAGTGGATTTGGGTTCGTCAACATTCTCTGAACCCAAACATTTGACATTTGACTCCAGTAAGGAGCCTATGGCTGTATCCATATTTTCTATGACTCCCTGGGGCGACGTTCAATTTCTCCAGACACTAGGAGTCAAATGCCATTTGAAAAAAATTGCCAAAACAAAACAGTTCAGCAAGTTCGCTTAACACTAATATTGTCCTGGCAGGACACTTTCTGTGAAGAACTGTCTGTTTTTGTGGCAGCTATAGGGAGGCAGAGGTAGCAGCTGTAACCGGGCCCTCATCTGCTCTTCTACATAGGAAAATACTACTATCAAAAATAGCACATGGTAAGGGGGGGCACAGATTTTGCACTGGGGTCCAAGAGCTATCTATTATATATAGGCCTTGGGGGGTGAGGTGTAGACTGTTTGGGCCAAGTTGGTTGTCACACAACTTTTCCAAGATTAGATAGTGGTGGTTTTATAGTCAGTATATGTGGCAGCTCATACACCTGGGTATGTTGGCTGCTATAGAGCAGCAAATACAATGTATCAGTTCTTATTCTGTTATGTGCTATACTGTTACAGCGTCTCCTTCTCCTGCAGCTATGTGCATGTTCTATGTATTTCTCCTTTCGGTAAGAGTGTTTTCTCATTGTTGCCTCTCATCTATTTTTAGATGGTCACCATAGCAGTGACCCTTGGAGTTCGAGTGGAATGAACCAAGCTGGTTATGGAGGGATGTTGGGCAACTCTTCTCATATTCCACAGTCAAGCAGCTACTGCAACTTGCATCCACATGACCGTTTGGTAAGCGGATTATAGGGCAAATCCTCATTAGAGGTAGCAGGGGCCCCCTCTATTCTGGGGTCAGGTTTCTTTCCTTTCCCCTGCTTTACACTGCAGCGCTGCTTGTTCAAATTGGATGCTGTGTATACACAAGATAAAAGATAGTTAAATAATTAGATAGCTATAAGATAGATAGATAGATAGTTTGCTGTGCTGCACTGTTCTGCTGTTACCTATGAAATGGAATAAATCACTACATTTAGGCCATGTGCACACTATGTAAGAGACCGGCCGTTCCGTGACCCGGCTGGGTCAAGGAACGGCCAGTCTCTGCAAAGATCCCGGCCGGATGATCTTTGCAGCCGCAGAGTTCTGATGCGGGTTCATCCGTGCGCACCCCCATCAGAACTCCCCACTGCACACTATGGAGCGTGCGGCCAGAGCCACTCGCTCCATAGTGTGCACTGGCAGGGTTTTCTGTGGCCGCTGTTAGCTATTAGCGGCCGCAGAAAACTGACATGTCCATGTCCGGGATTCCATAGAAGACAAAGCAACGTATGTTTTTGTAAAAAGTACGGCCGTTGTTGCCGATTACGAAAATATACGTTGTGTGAACTTGGCCTTATACTGCAAGACATGCTCTGGGGAATTCCTTGTCTTAGCTAATTAGATCCTGGTCAGGACCATTTCCGCAGGCACTCGGACTTCTACTCTGGTATAGTGCTGCCTATATTCTGTGTTATAGATAAAAGATAGATAGATAGATAGATAGATAGATAGATAGATAGATAGATAGATAGATAGGAGATAGATAGATAATAAATAGATAGATAGATAGATAGATAGATAGATAGGAGATAGATAGATAGATAGGAGATAGATAGATAGATAGATAGATAGATAGATAGATAGATAGATAGATAGATAGATAGATAGATAGATAGATAGATAGGTAGGAGAGATAGATAGGAGATAGATAGATAGATAGATAGATAGATAGATAGATAGATAGATAGATAGATAGATAGATAGATAGGAGATAGATAGATAGATAGATAGATAGATAGACTTCTAGAATTGTGATGTTCCTACCCTCCTTGTCAATATTCTTAACCCCCCTGATGATGCCGTTGTTACAGTGAAACATGTTGGGAGGCTCCAAATGTTTGTTTTAATAGCAGTTCATTTCTGTGTGTTTAGTGATAGAGGTGTACAGCCTCTGACTGCTATTACAGTAACACAAATGATGTAAGGGTCTAGTATCTTATGAAGGACCTCTAATAACATAGTGATCCAGGTGACGATTAGTGACTATATGTAGACTGTAATCCGCCAAGTGAACTCTATGGATCCTTGTTTGCAATCTTAAGTGAAGCCTTCTATTCCCCGTAAGGCAGTAGAGCTAAATTAAATGGACTTATAAAACGGTTAAATCCACAAGATGTACAGCGGGGGAGTACAAACATAGATTTTAGATTTTACAGTAAAGACTTTCGGATTAGCAAACCACAAACGCAGTGATTTACATGGAATTACATCCATAAACTTAAAGAGAGAAGCAAAGCCTACGTTCTCTTTCTTCTCCACCGCAGTCACAGGGATAAATGACTCCCGCTTCACCAGGAAGTTTTCACTCTACTCTTCAAGGCATTCGGGCTAAAAATTAATTAAGAGCTAGCAAGATCACAGCTTAAAGGGGTGGTCCACCATGGTCAGCCCCTTTTAATGAAACACATCCCCTGTGGCGCTCATTGAAATCAAAGAGAATCTTTGAAATGCTAAGATGCCAAGGGTGTTATAGAGTAAAAGCTGGACTTCGCATTGGCCCCCTGCTCTGACTAGGGTGTCCCTATAGAGGTACCCTTTTATAATTGCTTAATAAATACTAAGAAGGTTTAGGGTTTGTTTAAAGTGGACAATCCCTTTAATTGGGATTCCCATCATCCAATATCCCAAACACCTATTTCATACCGTATATTATGATATATCATATACCAGAACAAGACCATAGAGTGCCCAAATACCAGTCATAAAATAAAGCCAACCTATAGTGCCACCAGGTGGTGT
Organism: Dendropsophus ebraccatus; assembly: GCF_027789765.1. Classification (NCBI taxonomy): domain Eukaryota; kingdom Metazoa; phylum Chordata; class Amphibia; order Anura; family Hylidae; genus Dendropsophus; species Dendropsophus ebraccatus. The sequence continues at coordinate 174,272,477 of NC_091456.1, forward strand.
CTAATTATAATGCTGTGTGGTGCTTAAAGTCACAGTAGTTTCAAAAAACTTTTGACACATCAGAGAGACAGAGAACTGTCAGAGCTGAAAGACGTGCCCTATAGACTTTTATTATAAAGCCGTCTTATCATGTGACGCGGAGAGGACTGTGCTGAGTGCGGACTTCTCCCAGGTCATCCTCGCGATCGGTACGGGTCTGAACACATAGACCCACAACGATCAAAACTTTTGAGGTCTCTCTCTGTAGGTTTTTTTGTAACAACAGGGACACATTAAATAGTATCAAACTATTAGAGATGGGCGCAACTGGAGCACGCTCAAGTCAGATTGTTCTAGCTGAAGAAGTTGGATGCAGCCCTAGAGAATCCTGGGAAACAAGGATACAGCCATAGGCCATAGGCTGTATCCTTGTTTTCCTGGACTCCCCAGGGTGGCATCCAACTTCCTCAGCCACCGTTAATCAAATGCCGAATGATCGGACTTGAGCATGCTCTCTTCTCTACAAGATACTACTGCTATACTATGGGCAGATGTAATCACACCACAGACTCTGTTATCTTCTGTCCCCTTTGTTGGCTCCATCTCCTTCTTTAAGTCCTTATGGCATCTTAGGCTAAAAAGTGGCTGGAGATCAAGGCCCATCGACCTTCTCCCCATGAACTATGAATCTGGATGGCCTACTGACCCTTACAGTGGTAGTGGGGTTGACATATTTTTTTCCTGTTTTGCCCATTCAAACTTCACAAGTATTTTTTGGAGCCAATGTGGCTGCCATATTGGTTGATACCTAGCCCCAAACCCAACTTGACTAATATTTGTACAAAAGAATGTTTATTTTAAAATAGAAAAAAACTTTAAGTCCCCTTTAAATTGCTTTACACATGTCTGGGACGTTCATTGGGCAGGATTAGACGTAAGCTACAATAATGGATAGCCTTAGGTTGAGAAGAAAAGACATAATGAAGGAAACCGAATGCTTACAAAGAAACTTCCAGAAATCGGCAAATATAAAAGATGTGCTGTGTGTGTGCCGTGCTCAGTCATTGTGAGTGTTTATTGTATTAAGGCTTGCTGAATCTGGTCCTTGTTTATCATCCTTACAGAGCTATCCATCACACTCCTCAACGGACATCAATTCTAGTCTTCCTCCAATGTCCACGTTTCACCGGAGCAGCACCAATCACTATAACGCCTCTTCCTGTACGCCGCCTGCCAATGGAACAGATAGTATTATGTGTAAGTCTCCTCTTCCTTGTACCAGAAATTCTTAACGCATCCATGTTTGTATTGGCCAGACAAGCTTCTCGACAAAGGCTTGGTCAGAATTAATGGCAGGCCCGTTCCTTGGGTATTTGATCTGTGCCTACATTATTACCTAGGGAGGCAGTGAGTTGTCTAATAGCAAGTGTTGATATTACAATGAGTGTATTTCATGAGATTTGAGATGAGATCTTTATTTGTCTTCATCATTACATGGAAAGACAGGGAGGGAGTACTATCTGGGCCTATGTCATTTAAAGGGATACCAAAGAAGGCAGTAGTATCTTTGCCTACATTGTTTAAAGGGAAACAAATGGATAGACAGGATGGTAGTACTATCTGTGACTACATTACTTTTAGGGGTAGACAGGAAGGTAGAACGGTCTGTGCCTATATTGCTTATACAATACAGGGTGATAGCACTATCTGTTTTACATCATTTACAGTAAGAGACAGGAAGGTAGAACTATATGTGACTACATTATTTATAGGGTTAGACAGGAAGATAGTACTATCTGTGACTACAATATTTATAGTGGTAGACAGGAAGGTAGTACTATCTGTGACTACATTATTTATAGTGGTAGACAGGAAGGTAGTACTATCTGTGCCTATATTGCTTATACAATACAGGGAGATAGCACTATCTGTTTTACATTATTTACATTAAGAGACAGGAAGGCACTATAATCCCTGCACCATTAATATTATAGAAAGGCAGTACTATCTGGGGTAGCAGAGGGGCGCAAGCACACGCCTCAAGTACAATAGTAATCAACCATCTCAATCCAACTAAATAAATGACTTTCCAAAAGTTGGTTCAAATCAGGTTGTTGCATTTTCAGGATATTGGAGATGTCTTCGTATACAGTTTGTTCCATTCATATCAGGCATTGGTTCTTACAAAATTATTCTCATTAGAGTGCGGAAATAAAGGGTATGGGGGGGGGGGGTATGTGTTTTGACGTAGAAAAGTTTACACTGCTCACATGTCATTAGTAAATTTGTATTTGTCCCATTCACAAACACATTTAAAGAGAACCTGTCACCAAGAATATACTACCTAATCTATTGGCATCATGTTATAGAGCAAAAGGAGCTGAGCAGATTGATATATATATCTATATGGGAAAATATTTAGAATAACTTTCAATTTATTGATTGAAATCTCTGATATTTCCATGCTAAAGAGTCCTCTCCACCGAGTTACACCGCCCCCTGGACTCCTTATCACAGAATGAGCAGGGATTTTGATCAACAAATTATACTGAATCTTTTCCCACAAAGTTATATATCAATCTGCTCAGCTCTTCCCGCTCTATAACATGATGGAGCTAGGTTAGATAACATTGTCTCTGTGACAGGTTCCCTTTAATAAAAGGGAACAAAAAAGGTGCAAAAAAGAAAAAACACAAATCCACTCACATAATAACATCAAAGGCACATCAATTGTCTGAAATGGCACATATGATGGTCTGTGCGCCATTTTGATAAATTTGGCACAGGGAAAGGATGCTTGTACAGCCAAAGGCATAATATAGCACAAACATATTTAGAACTACTTTGTGAAATTCCTCCCAAAGTGTTTGTTGTTACACTACATGGCTATCATACTAAATGTTAGGCTATGTTCACACACTGTATCTTTTAGTAAAGGTACGGCCATTGTTGCAATTGTCAACAACGGACGTACTTTTTACAAAAAGATACGTTGCCTTGTCTTCTGTGGAATCCCGGCCGGAGCGTATACACATAGTATACGCTCCGGCCGGGGTCTCTCGCGGCGCCGGAGCCGCTCGCTTCATAGTGTGCACTCACAGGGTTTTCTGCGGCCGCTATTCAGTGAACAGCTGCCGGAGAAAACCCTGTCAGTGCACACTATGGAGCGAGAGGCTCCGGTCGCTCGCTCCATAGTGTGCAGTGGGAGTTCTGATGCGGGTGTGCACTAATGCTCCCGCATCAGAACTCTGCGGCTGCAAAGATCATCCGGCCGGTACTGCAGTACTGGGATGATCTTTTCAGAGACCGGACGTTCTGTGACCCAGCCGGGTCACAGAACAGCCGGTCTCTTATGCGGTCTGAACATAGCCTTATACTGTAGGAGGCAGTGGTGTAGCATGGGTTGGCAGCACCTGGGGAAACTGTGGGGTTATGCGACCCCCCCCCCCCAATGCCCCTGGTATTGTAGTTAAACCCCCAAGATTTCCCTTAGTATTGTAGTTAAGCCCCATGATGCCCCCAGTATTGTAGTTAACCCTTTATGATTCCCCTAGCAGTTTAGTGAACCCCATGATTCCCCTGGCAGTACAGTAAACCCCCATGAGGCCCCTAGCAGTGTAGTTAATCCCCTAAATGCCCCTTGCTTTTACCAAACAAAATAATAAACATCCCGTCCACCTTTCTTCTGCTCCAGCACTGGCCGGGTTCTCCTCCTTCTCCTGCAGAGTAACAGGTGGTGACAATGAAATTAGATCATGGTGCATGACCTGCAGGAGAATATACGGGCCACTTTGGCATACAGAAGCCACCATGCACGTTGCCCTCCTGTGTCTGGCGGCCGTGTTATACTGTGCCTGTCAGATCAGAAGAACTCGGGGCCAGATGCGTCCCACGGGCCAGAGGTTCCCTACGCCAACTTAGGGAGTTCTTAGAAATAGTTTTTATTGTGACGGGGGTATATGCACTATTGGGGCAGCCCTTGTCATTACTAATGGTTGACTGAGATGGACCCCATTCCAAATGGTCTGGTCCCCATTTTATTTCATGTGGAGAACCAGCACTGGTTTCCATAGGTGCTACACAAAGAGTAGGGGGTTGATGTTACCTTGTGGTTAGATGGTGTTTGATGGTTCCAGACAGTAGCTGAAAGGGTCCTCGTTTTTTTTCATCAAACTTTTATGTTGCATTTGCGTTGTTTTATCTGGATATTGCCTCTCATTACTATAACGTACATCAACATACACATTTATCACTTAGTCACTGCCCTGAAAGGGAATGATAGACCGCTTCATTACCGAGCCGAAAATCTCCATTTCCCATGTATCCGCATTCGCCATATTTACCATCTGTATATTAATTATGCAAGCGCGACATCGAATTCTTCAAACTTTCTTTCTTCACAAATAAAGTAACCTCACAAGTCTCCAACTGTGAAAACATATTTAGAATTGGACTGTGCGGCTGCTTTCATGCATCTGTTGTAATTGATAACAAATCTCACACTGTTTGCATTCACTTTGTATCTAGAGCGGTTCAATGCATAAATCAGTGGTCTTTTTCCATAGCGAGGCGCTATGAGGGGCCTCTCCAGTGCCTCTTCTCTCTTCCTTCCTTCCCTCTTGTCAGTGCCGGGTTTCACCTCCTGTCCCTGGGAGAGCGGCCGCTGAGAGGCTCATTGGAAACGTAGCATGACTCGGTTTTGATGTCACAACTCTTGAGAGCAGGATGAGATTCCTACAGCTCTCTTTACAAGTATTACACAGATAGTAGGCAGTGTTCTCAGTGTGGACTACATGTGTGCTATGCACCCAAGCAAACAAAGTATACCTACAATACAAAGGACATTCCTTTCACTGTCAGACTGGCCCACCAGAGGACCGGAGGATCCACCATTGGGCCCCCAGCTTTAGTACCTGCACAAACACTGACTGACATGTAATTTCTCAGTTTCTTTGGTGGGCCTCCAGGATCAATTCCTCAGGTGGGCCCCAGATACCCCAGTCCGACACTGATTCCATTGTTTTTAATGGGAATTACAGGCTTTAGTTTATTTTTATGCCACTGGTTTCAAATAGACATTTTTATTTATATATATATATATATATATATATATATATATATATATATATATATATATATATACATGTTCTGGGCTGTATTCTCCAGAGCTGCACTCACTATTCTGCTGATGGGGCCACTGTGTACATACATTACATTACTTATCCTGTACTAATCCTGAGTTACATCCTGTATTATACTCCAGAGCTGCAGTCACTATTCTGCTGGTGAGGTCACTGTGTACATACATTACATTACTTATCCTGTACTGATCCTGAGTTACATCCTGTATTATACTCCAGAGCTGCACTCAATATTCTGCTGGTGAGGTCACTGTGCACATACATTACATTACTGATCCTGAGTTATATCCTGTATTATACTCCAGAGCTGCACTCAATATTCTGCTGGTGAGGTCACTGTGTACATACATTACATTACTTATCCTGTACTGATCCTGAGTTACATCCTGTCTTATACTCCAGAGCTGCACTCACTATTCTGCTGGTGGGGTCACTGTGTACATACATTACTGATTCTGTACTGATCCTGAGTTACATCCTGTATTATACTCCCGGAGCTGCACTCACTATTCTGCTGGTGGGGTCACTGTGTACATACATTACATTACTTATCCTGTACTGATCCTGAGTTACATCCTGCATTATACTCCAGAGCTGCACTCACTATTCTGCTGGTGGGGTCACTGTGTACATACATTACATTACTTATCCTGTACTAATCCTGAGTTACATCCTGTATTATACTCTAGAGCTGCACTCACTATTCTGCTGGTGGGGTCACTGTGTACATACATTATATGAAGTACTGTCAGAGCTCTCTTTTTGCCTCCCCCTGGGGAGCAGGGGATCTCGTATAGCACTGTGCACTATATCTAGAAATAAATTGACATGGAATACCTCTTCTACAATTAGTCCAGATTCTTTGTTATAAATGTCTCATGTGATATAATGCTAGAAAACAGCAGTCAATAAATCATATATGGATATAACAGATGGAATGTTACAACTGTGGACGTCTGCCTAAAGGAGATAGTAGCAGCAATATCAATCCAAACATAGCAATGGAGCTAAGAGCTTTGGGCTCTGATGGAGCTTTGGCATCGTTCAAGAAATGGTGTTATATTATTACATGGCAATGTGAGGGGGTGAAGGATGGAGCAAGTCTCTATAGGGTGGTTTCAAGGGTGTAAAGTTTGGGTGGAGTCCCTTGGAGTGATATATTGTTTCTTATCAGAGGTGCAGCACAAGAGAAGACTTCAAGATTTCTAAGAAATGAAAGAAGGAAAAAAAAATTGATATTTTAGTGTTTTTTTTTTATTCTCTTACAGGGGTTATTTGGACTCCTGTTCTCAGTTTGGGTGGGGGGTTGTGGCCTGGACTCGCTATTTATTTTTGCTTACTCTTTGAAGGGGTTATCTAGTGTTAGAAAAACATGGCCACTTGCTTCCAGAGACAGCACCACTCTTGTCTTTAGTTCACGTTTGGTTTGCATTAAAGGGAATCCGTTTTTTGATCGGTTGATAGACTTTACCACAAGGCAAACGCTTCCCTATAGAAGACACGTTAGATTTTATTTAAGTCCGTAAAAATTACCAAAATCGTTTTATAAAGCAATGAAAGGGAAGCGAACTCTCGTGAGCCGCGCTAAACCCACAACGGCCTTCATTTATAGCACTCAATCCCTCTATATTACACCTATTTGCCGGAGTAGTAGCCGCTGCCCAGGTCTTCAAAAATATTTACTTGACTATCTACGTTTATAGGTTTCTGGAGAGCCATAAACTATGCGGGATCATGTATTATTTTTATTCTGGTCAGCCTCCTCTCCGCTCATTTCTGGCCGTTCGCCACCGGCATGAAAGCCGCCTTTAGTCCGCTGCAGTTGATTTTATTTCCCGTCATTTACAGCTGCAAATCTTAAAGCATTGCCAGCCGGGCCTCGACATAGTTTTGTCTGTTTTGGGTTATTTCTCAGCATGGTTTATATTAGTCTCGTAATTCCACAAGGGTCTCACTTTGGGTAAATGTGCGTTGCGTTTGAGCGCCGGTTCATTAGGAGATGAGAAGCGGAGAGCATGTGAGGGATCCACAATTCACGACATGACAACTCGACTATCTCATATGATTTATCCGGCGGCTGACTTATTTATAACTATTATCGTGGCTTTTATGGAAGACAGCAGAGATCAGAGGGGAGCCCTATTGATTGATTAGGAGAAACTGGAGGTCTTGGCCGCGTGTGCAAGCACATGCATTCTAGCAATACGGGAAAGGGAAGGTGGAAGAAGAAAACTGGTATGATAGAGTATAGCTAACCCTCAATACTTACAGGGGTATTCCAACATTTTTTTTAAAGTCTGCGTTCTGTACTTCCTGGTTGAATGGTTGCTTAGTAGTACAATTCCCAGAATGCATTGCTTTCCTTAAGCTCTCATCATAGTCCATCCACCCTGCCTACTCCCTCCCCCCGCACTCCTGCCAGTTCCCCAACCAAAGCTATTGCAGAACATCTTATTTCACTGCAGACTATTGCACAGTGAGGTTGCAGCACCTGCTGTATGCACTCCCTGTCTTTGTCTGTAGCATCATTCACCAGAAGGCAGCATGCTGTAATCACTCTACACTTTCCCTGTATGTCCTAATAAAGATATAGGGCCAGAGCTCAGATATAAGATCCAGCCACACCCCTGTGACATCAGAGGATGAGGCGTTCTTTTCAGAGAGGGGGAGGAGCCGGGGAGCTGTAGACAATACACAATTTTTAGTTCTTCTATTTTCAACTTCCTGTCGGGGTCAAATGGCACAAAAGTTGTTGAAGCCAGTACCATTATACTAATTGTACTAATATACTACCACTATATTAGTACGTTATACTGTATATCTTGGGGTAATCATTTTATTTAAATACCATTTTTCTGATACCCGAGTACCCCCTTAATTTTTCACCTTTAATGATTTGTCCCATATTCTCACCATATAGAGACAGGTACTACTAAAAAAAAAAAAAACTATGCAACAGGCCCTATTTTCCAAGCCTCCAATCCAGAAGACCCCTGCAAGGGAAGAGTGGAAGAGAATCACTATGTAGAAAATTTTGCTCACTAATTTCACCATAGCCCATGTACCGCCATCGCGTGTTCAATGGTTAATATTGCCCAAAATCAATATAAACACTATAAATATAAAATGATCATAATAACCCATAAATAAACATAAATCTATTAGATTAACAGTTACTGCTTCATAAAAGTTTGAAAGAAAAATAAATAAATAAATAACATTTCTAATGTGACCTTGGCCCATGCATCATCATCACTGAGACTCAAAGGTCTCCGTTAAGTAGAAATGATCATAATAACCTATAAATGAATATTAACCCATTAGGATAATGGTGACTGTTTAATAAAAAAAATTAAACAATTATGGCTTAGCGAAAAGTAATGTCATTACTTCTTTATTGACTTAACATTGACCCGTGAAGCTTGCCGTCATCTGTGATCTAGATCTACCATTTAAGGTGGACAAACTCGAGACTATTTTAAGGTCACTGGAACAATATTCAAAATATTCAGAACCAGATGGACATTGTGTTTTTTTTCTTTTTTTATGCCATCAATCTTCTATCTTTTACTTTTAGACTTTTTCTCATATCTTGTAGACTTTTTTTATTCTATATTCTTTACAGGATTATGGGGGCAACCATCTTTACTGAACTCCAACAACCATGAACAATAACTCTTCTCCTTCTTCCATGGCCTTTTTGGAAACATCATAACTTCTTCCCAATAATAGTTTTTACTATATTTGATCGGGATGAACAGAGTTGGGGTCGACAACACTATGGGAGAAGATTGTATCACACAACTTATTTACCCTCAACACCAGATGGCATTAAACAGAGATGAGCGCAACTCGAGCGTTCTTGAGTCCGATCATTCAGCATTTGAATACCAGTGGCTGAAGAAGTTGGATGCAGCCATATGGAGCCAAGGAAAACATGGATACATAGGCTGCATCCAACTTCTTCAGCCACCGGTAATCAAATGCCGAACAAGCATGCTCAAGTCCAGCATGTGTGTTGGAGTTAGCTGTGACACTTATTAGTGAGGGTGACTTGACTCTCATGTGTCATGTCAGTCATTTTGTTCAACTGGCAAACTGGCACTGGCAAACTCGTGGTCCAGTAGGATTTACTCCCATTGTCATATGGTTGTAGATTCATCTAGGCAGTAATGCTGTCCTTCTGAGATGGTTATCTGATTGTTTGGCAAATCCTGAACTTTTTTGGAGTGTTACTTGGAGTTGCGTCAGTAACTTCATTCAACTTCAGTCAATTTGACTCCAGTCATAATCTGACCTGTACAGGCAAAGTCATCCAGTAGGAAGCCATGCCAATGTGATATGATATGTACATCCTTAGACATCAATAGTGTTATTCTCACAAGGTGATTTAATAAATTGATTTTGATCCTTTCTTCGACACCATGAACAACCTTGGGACAACACTGTATTGTACAAGATGTCCACATGATACCATATGTGTCATATATATATATATATATATATATATATATATATATATATGAGAAATATAACGTGGGGGTGAATGTTATGGGTGTCAGTTATGCGATTCTACTCCAATCATGGTCTCGCCTTTGCAAGCAAAGTCGTTATTAAGTTGGACTTGCTGCCATTGTGTTGTCATAGTAGATTCCTATAGACAGTAATGGTGATCATCCATAGTAGGGAAAGTTTTGATACTTTTCCATAACTAGGGAGCGACCTAAATATCATAAGTCATGTCAAGCAAGGTCAATTGACTCCAATCATGTACTAGCAAAATCATCTAGTAAGGTTGGGATGGAATGGGAGATCCTCAAACAGCAATGGTGTTCTTCTTCGATAGTTATGATTCCACAATTGTCCAAATCCTTATTCCTTATGGACGCCATAAACAAACAAGGGACAACATTGTGTGACACAACGTCAACTTTGGAGTTGACCTAGGCACTTATATAAGAAGAGGAGTAGAACTTAGAGGGGACTTGACTGGTCCGAGTCACGTCAGCTCAACTGGTCATAGCCAGACCTCTATGGGAAAAATTGTTGCCTAGTAAGAGTTCATGCCATTATGATGTAAGAGTAAATCTTCTGATCCTCTGATGGAGTAGATCCTCTGATTGAGTAAATCCTCTGATGGAGTAGATCCTCTGGTGGGAAAAATTGTTGCCTAGTAAGAGTTCATGCCATTATGATGTAAAAGTAAATCCTCTGATTCTCTGATGGAGTAGATCCTCTGATGGAGTAGATCCTCTGATTGAGTAGATCCTCTGGTGGAGTAGATTATCTGATCCTCTAATGGAGTAAATCCTCTGATGGAGTAGATCCTCTGATGGAATAAATCCTTTGATCCTCTGGTGGAGTAAATCCTCTGATGCTCTGATGGAGTAGATCCCCTGATGGAGTAGATCCTCTGATGGAGTAGATACTCTGATGGAGTAGTAGGTCCTCTGATGGCGTAGGTCCTCAGATCCTCAGAATGAGTAGATCCTCTGATGGAGTAAATCCTCTGATTCTCTGATGGAGTAGATCCTCTGAAATGGTAATAAGATGGTCGGGCAACTATAGATCTTTTATCATCAGTCATTAACATCATGTAACATTCTGGTACCGTCCATTGTTGTCTCCAACATTCTCCTCAGGCCTAACCGGTTGGATCCACCTTGCCTATATACTTGATTCTTCTTCTTCTTCTACAGTCTTCCTTGACATGCTGAGTTAAATTCATTCTCTTCCCGCACTCACATAGTAGTTCATGAGCTTGATTAGCTCTCCCCCCAACCTGGAGAATCTGGGGGGGTTGTCCGGGCATCAATATCATAATTGCAGCATAACTGATTGAGTAACCAGCAGAGTTTATATTTTGCTGGTACAATTGTAACATGAATATATTTGACATCTACCTCAGCAAACAAATTAATGCTAATTAAAGATTAATGCGATATAATTAGCATTAAAATGCAATTACATTATGGGTAAGTGGACCAGGAATAGGCACCTGTAACATGCTCCCTGCTTGTTGTAATAATCCGCGTTTTGTTTTTGCAGCAAACAGAGGCAGCGGACCAGCGGGAAGCTCGCAGACTGGGGACGCGCTGGGAAAAGCTCTAGCATCAGTAAGCGCCTAATGATTTACTAATATTTGCTGATGTTTATTGGTGATGACAATTTTACATTCTTGACGCTAACTGCCGATGTAGCAGAGCCGAGTTTGTCATGGGGATCACCTGACCATTTAACACGTTTATGGGTTTTATTTAGGAGCTGCTATGTCATCCTTACGAGTGGTGTCTGTGCCGCCCATGACATATTCAGCTCTGCTACATCTGGTCATAGAACAGTAGAGAAACTGATTTCAAAATGAATCTATATCAGGTGACTTGTTTCTGTAGTTCTTTAGTCTTTTTTTATTTTGAATGCATGCATGGTATTGCTGGTATATTTCTAGGTATAGATCATAAACATTGGGTGACAACCAATATGGTGGCCATGACATCAAGGTGATAACCGGTATGGCTGCCATTACTGCTAGGTGACAACTATGATAACTGCCATTATAGCTAGGTGACAACTAATATCACTGCCATTACAGCTGGGTGGCAACCATTATGGCTGCCATTACAGGTAGGTCACAACCAGCATAGCTGCCATATAAAGCTACTGTATATGACAACAATATGGGTAACATTACACCTGGGTGCTAACCATTGTGACTGCCGTAAAGTGATACTGTCACCCCCTGTCATTTAAGCTGGTTAAAAACTACTATGGTTGCCATTAAAACTAGGTGACACACTATGCTTATTTTGGGACTTTGGTATTAATATAGTAATATGCCTCTATCTATCTATCTATCTATCTATCTATCTATCTAATTCACAAAGCTTTATTGGCAGGTCCAAAGTAAACATTAATCATTGCTAAAGGGAAAATAGTATAACAGATGGGGTGATAGGGGGTTCCTCGGGGGGGTAGATATAGGGTTTAAGGGGCAGAATTGGGGTAGCAGGAAGTGGGCCTCGTCCTTTAGGTCCCCCTGCTGACAGTGCCGCCACAGTCCCTCTCCTGCTATTGGTATGTTTGCCCATCTCCATCTTTAGGCTAAGAGTTGGGCTGCTGCTCTGTTTAGTATCTATCTATCTATCTATCTATCTCCTATCTATCTATCTATCTATCTCCTATCTATCTATCTATCTCCTATCTATCTATCTATCTATCTATCTATCTATCTATCTATCTATCTATCTATCTATGTATCAGGAAATCCCACGGCACTCAGTAGATTTGGCTGGTTCAAAGTGAATTTATTGTAATAGTAAATCACAGCATTCCATGTGCGTGACGTTTCGGCAGCTTCTCGCTGCCATTCTCACGCTTGAGAATGGCGGCGAGAAGCTGCCGAAACGTCGCGCACATGGAATGCTGTGATTTACTATTACAATAAATTCACTTTGAACCAGCCAAATCTACTGAGTGCCGTGGGATTTCCTGATACATATTAAGCTCGAGGTCTGGTCAAGTCTCGCCTGCTGGCACCTACTTCGCCTTGTGCTGCTTCCTTTCTCTTCAATATCTATCTATCTATCTATCTATCTATCTATCTATCTATCTATCTATCTATCTATCTCCTATCTATCTATCTATCTATCTATCTCCTATCTATCTATCTATCTATCTATCTATCTATCTATCTATCTATCTATCTATCTATCTATCCCATCTCTCTCTCTCTCTCTCTCGCTCTCTCTCTGTCTATCATAAGAAATTGATCAGACTGTTTTATGTTTTCTAGATCTATTCACCCGATCACACCAACAACAGTTTTTCTTCCAATCCTTCAACACCAGTTGGGTCTCCGCCATCTCTTTCAGGTACGATATCATGCCATATGCGTAACAAGGACAAGGACCTGTAGAGTCCTAGACAGACAAACAAATAGGTTGGTATTATGGTTTTACATAGGATTTCAGGTGACCCTACTGCATTGGGTCACAGCAATGTTCTCTCTCGGCTGGTGAGCACCCTATACTGTTAAAATGATTAGGCTTTAAAGGGAACCTGTCACCCCCTGTGCCGGGGTGAGGGCCGCCCGACCCCCCGCATACTTACCCCATCTCGCCAAGTCCCATTCCTGGAGCCGGTCCTGGGACGGAGATATCTCCGTCTAAAGCCGAGCGCACGCTGCTGAGATGAGTCCGACGCCCATAGAGAATGACGGCTGCAGGAACAGGACTTGGCGAGATAAGGTAAGTATCCAGGACTCTAGCAGGGGGTCGAGCCGCCTTTACCCCGGCACAGGGGGTGACAGGTTCCCTTTAAAGGGATATTTCTACATTTCCATCTCAACTAAGATATTTATACTTATCAACTTATATATGTTTGCAAATACATTTATTTAGCAAACTTGTCACCTTCTTCTGAAATACGTGCTCTTTCCCTGCCACTGTTGACTCCTTGTGTGGTTACCAACCAACGCTCTGCTCTAAAAGCAGTGGTTGGACAAAATAAATAGTAGAATTATAGAGATATAGGGGGAGATTATCAAAAGTGGTATAAAGTGAAACTGGCCCAGTTGCCCCTAGCAACCAATCAGATTCCACCTTTCATTCCTCACAGACTCTTTGGAAAATGAAAGGTGGAATCTGATTGGTTGCTAGGGGCAACTGGGGCAGTTTCACTTTACACCACTTTTGATAATCTCCCCCTTAGTCTATTTATACTGTATAATATAAATAAATAAATATGTATACTGTAGCCACATGTATACCAGCCATACTGCTGCTTTTAGAGCAGAGTGGTGTTCAGTAAACTAGACAACAAACTGTCACTTATCAGCTGCTGTATGTCTTGCAGGAAGTTGTGCATTTTCTGAAGGCTGACAGGTGCTCTCTGCTGCCACCCCTGTCACTGTCAGGAACTGTCCAGAGCAGTGCAGGTTTTCTATGGGGATTTGCTACTGCTCTGGACAGTTCCTGACATGGACAGAGGTGGCAGCAGAGAGCATTGTGTCAGACCGGAAAGGATACACAACTTCCTGCAGGACATACAGCAGCTGATAAGTACTAGAAGACTTCATATTTTTTAAATAGAAGTGATTTATAAATCTGGTACCAGTTGCTTTGAAAACATATTTTTCACGCATTTTACATCAATTATGATGACATAAAAAACAAAAACTATTAAAAAACAGTCATGCTTTATAATTTTTTCACTTTTGCGTCATAGCGCACTGTATATGTCCCCCACAACTGTCTGAAAACAACATAAAGCTGATAATAGTAACACGTTGTGCTGCATATGATCCATGCATTAGCCGCCTGACTGTGTGACTGAGGCTCTGGAGAAGGGATTGGACACTTTCGCTGGCACATATGCTACAATGAACATTGTGCATGGGCAGGAATTTGGAGCATATGTATTATTGAAACACTTCAGCTAGGTGTTATGTCTGCGTTTACTATTGTTACACTACTGGAGCAGACTTTAGTGTAAGCAGCACAGATGGCAGTGCAGGTTCCCATAACCTATTGCTTCATCACTGCTATAGGAATAAGGAGATGTCACCCTCAAGACGAGTTCCCAGCTCATTATAATTCCTTGTCTCCTGCTAATTGTCTACCCGTCCATGTCCACTGTGTGAAATGTGTCAATCGTTTTTACGGCTACTTCCAATGGGAAAATGCTGAACCGGGTATTCAATGAATTTACTGTTATGCATACTGTATAAAAAAAAAAAAAAAAAAAAAAAAATTATATATATATATATATATATATATATATAGTACAAGGAATTGAATCATCTAGAAAATGAGATAAAACTGAAAATCCTTCCCCGTCCATCAGGCTTTTTAAATTAATTGTTATTTGCTGATGTTTTATAATGCGTGGCCCCTTTAAATTATTTGGTCCACCCCTAATTTCACCTCTATTGCCTCTATTGCTCTTTTTAAATCATGTTTTAATAAACAAGTAATTTAAACCCAAGATCAGACCCTACAGTTAATCAGACCCCGACCAGACTGCTAAGATCAATTCATACCCCAGACCAAACTTCTAAGATGAATTCAGACCCAAGATCAGACTGCTAAGATCAATTCAGACCCCACCAGACCACTAAGATAAATGCAGAGCCCAGACCAGACTGCTAAGATCACTTCAGACCCCAGACCACTAAGATCAATTCAGACCCCAGACCAGACTGCTAAGATCACTTCAGACCCCAGACCACTAAGATCAATGCAGACCCCAGACCAGACTGCTAAGATCACTTCAGACCCCAGACCAGACTGCTAAGATCACTTCAGACCCCAGACCAGACTGCTAAGATTATTTCAGACCCCAGACTGCTAAAATCAATGCAGACCCCAGCCAAACTTCTAAGATCAATTGAGACCCCAGCTAAGACAACTAAGATCAATTCAGACCCCAGACCAGACTGCTAAGATCATTTCAGACCCCAGACCAGACTGCTAAGATCAATTCAAACTCCAGACCAGACTGCTAAGATCAATTCAAACTCCAGACCAGACTGCTAAGATCAATTCAGACCCCAGACCAGACTGCTAAGATCAATTCAGACCCCAGACCAGACTGCTAAGATCAATTCAGACCCCAGACCAGACTGCTAAGATCAATTCAGACCCCAGACCAGACTGCTAAGATTAATTCAGACGCCAGACCAGTACCTTACAAAGAATCAAAGACCTACAAATAATTAGAAACTAGCCTTAAATGCTAAAATAAAAGTGTACTTGCTCTTAAAACTCATGTGACACAGAGGCAGGTATAAATGAGCAAAAAATGCACTTTCTCCAGATTATCGAAATTAGATGAGAACCAGGGGAGTAGCCACAGATTGTGCAGAGGGTGTGGTTGCACCTGGGCCAAGAAGCCTGGGGGCCTATAAAGCCTCTTTTCCTCATATAAGGAGTCCAGTACTATAAATGAAGCATTATAATTGAGGGGCCCTGTGATTTTGTACTGGAGCCCTCTGGCCTCTTTTCAGAACCCAGCCTAGCCTAGCCTAGTCTAGTCTATACAATTATGTGGTATCTGAGACCAGATTCCAGGCCCTAAAATAATTCAGAACCCAGATTCTCCACCAATAAGTCAAATCCCCAGACCAGCCACTTAAAGGGATATTCTAGGGATAGGCAAAAGGAGGAGGTTAATATAAAAAAAACTCTGCTACTTCTGCCAATGTGATAGGGTTCAGTCCGCCTCCTGTTATCTGGGTGGGTACATGCACTTGCCCACTCAGTCAATCCACATCCTCAGCAATGTCCTGCCTCAGCCACTGATTGGTTGAGCGGGCAGTTGTACGTAAAACCCGCCAAAACAGGAAGTGCTACACACCGGGATAGAGGTCTGTGACAGTGCTGGGGGAGCGGGGAAGGTGGGTATAGTTTTTTTTCATACTGATTTTTACAAGTCAAGTTACAAATTTATTTATTTTACCTCTTTATGTAGGAGCAGTTATCATCTTTAGTCCATGAGTCCTGACCCAGGGAAGCATTACACTTTATCCACAGTCTTAGGAGATCCCTTCCGTATTTACATTTATAACATGATAGCTATTTTAAGAGTTAAGGGCCAACCACAAAAATGTGTCTGCTCATGAGAAAAGTTTCCTCCCTGGATTAGACAAGAGCCTTTTTAGGTTTACCGGAAATAATTATGGACATTAAAGTCTTAAGACGTAAATATAATATAATACCCTAAAAGAAAGCAAAAAGAAACTCAAAAATACTTTCAAAAATTACCACCAACCCACAAAGTGTCTATTATATCCGCAATATCCCACGTTGGCTCCGGCACTGATTTAGTGCAGTCAGCTTGATGACTACATATATTTTCCCTGGAACCACAGGACAGATTGTATATGCCGAAACAGAGACTTGGAAAGCTGAAATCCCCGGTTGCAGGCGTTTTTTTTTTTTTTTTTTGGATATTGAGTTGTTTTCTTGCTTTGGAGTCTCTCTTAGGTATTACCTGCCGAGTCAATGAAATCCTTTGATAGAAAGCAGCCTGAAGGAACACGCTGGACTGCATCTCTGCTTTACTCCAAAAACTACTTTCTCTTTCCCTTAAGTATGTGTTTGGAAAGTCTCCATATGTCTGGTGTGCTCGGAAAAATTTGCATATATACTAAATAACTGCAAAAGTTTTAACTAAGCGGACGCTTATGCAACGGGGTAGATAATTAGGCGTCTTATTTATTTATTTTTTTTCTTCTTTTAATTAGCAGGAACAGCTGTTTGGTCAAGAAATGGTGGACAGACTTCCTCCTCTCCAAACTATGAAGGCCCCCTACACTCCCTAGTAAGTCTCTCATTGTCTTAAAAGGATAGCCTAATATTTTCAAGTCTACGAGTGGTCACGTGTATGGTGGATGAAGACCACAATAGGAAAAAAAGGGGGTACTTTTTGATATTATAAAAAATTTTTTGCTAAGTTATCAAAAAATTTCCAACAGCTCTTCAGCTAAATAACGGGCCAGGACTGAGAAGCTGCCATATTGTATCCTAACTAGTTTCTCCGAATAAAAGCCTTTTCCAGGCTTTTTGGAGCAGACTGGAAATATCCCTAGTTAGTCAGCTGACCAGATCCCTAAAACTGGGGGGGGGGTTCGCATCAGCCAATCAGAGGCAGACTTGCTCCGCCCCCACCTACTCAACACAAGCTGCAGAGGAGGCAGGAGGGGTAAGAAGATGCACAGTAGGGGACACTGAATATGGGGGACAGAGGGTATGTGGGCCAACTACAGAGGGGGGAGGGAGGTATACAGTATGGGTACTACCTGCAGAGGGGGCTGTATACAGTATGAGGACTACCTGCAGAGGGGGATGAGGTATACAATATAGGGACTACCTGCAAAGGGGGAATGTATACAGTATGGGGGAACAACTACAGAGGGGAATGTATACAGTATGGGGGAACAACTACAGAGGGGAATGTATACAGTATGGGGGAACAACGACAGAGGGGAATGTATACAGTATGGGGGAACAACTAAAGAGGGGAATGTATACAGTATGGGGGAACAACGACAGAGATGAATGCATACAGTATGGGGGAACAACGACAGAGGGGAATGTATACAGTATGGGGGAACAACGACAGAGGGGAATGTATACAGTATGGGGGAACAACGACAGAGGGGAATGTATACAGTATGGGGGAACAACTAAAGAGGGGAATGTATTCAGTATGGGGGAACAACTACAGAGGGCAATGTATACAGTATGGGGGAACAACTACAGAGGGGGATTTATACAGTATGGGGACTACCTGCTGAGGGGAAGGAAGGTTTACAGTATGGGGACTATCTACAGAGACGGAGGTATACAGTATGGAGGGCCTTACTGCTGGGGAGGAGGGGGGTGTATACTGTATGGGGGAACAACTACAGAGGGGGGGGGGAGCTATCCAATATGGCGGCCTAACCACAGGTGAACATACAGTATAGGAGCCTAACAACAGAGGGACATACAGTATGGCAGCTAACTATAGTATAGTGGGGGCTACAGTGTAGGGGCATAGCGTGTTTCTCTGAAAATGAGACCTAACCCCCTTTTCAGAGACAAAAAAATAATATAAGACCTTGTCTTATTTTCAGAGAAACACGGTATGCATAATGCCAGATACAACCGAAACCTATTCCCCACTTACAGAAGTGTGCAGAATATATTACATATGGTCCCCTTACCTAAATTTGGGGAGTTTACAGAAATCTATGAGGGGGCTTTCATGATCTGCCAACAACCCATCCGATACAATGGCAGGGTCTATTCATTCTCATCAATGGTGATGGTCCAGGCCGGCACTGGTGTCAGTATTGACATGCCGTAAGAAAACCCATTAAGAGAATTGTATACCGTATTATCAGGCATTACTATACTGTATACTGCTATACAGGAAATGCCCATGACAGCTACTGACACATCAACCAAACCCTCACTGTGTATATACCATTGACTGTACTATATACTGTTGTCCCCTATGAGCCTGCTATATCCAGTGCTGTATTGGATATTATAACCCTGTTTATCACACTGATATTTTCTTCTATTTCCGCAGCAAAGCCGAATTGAAGACAGATTGGAAAGATTAGATGATGCAATTCATGTATTAAGGAACCATGCAGTGGGGCCTTCAACAGCCATGCCAGGAAGCCACAGCGACATGCACGGATTAATTGGACCATCTCACAATGGGGCTATGGGCGGCCTGGGGTCGGGATATGGAACTGGCCTTTTGTCAGCAAACAGACATTCCCTAATGGTAAGCCGGTGAAGCCGTTTATTCTATAAAGCCGTGTCCTAATTCTGCACAGATGACCCCCTCCTCCCCCGGCGTTAACTGATACAGTGTGAGGAGGTGGACAATCATAATGGAATATGACTCAGGCCGACTCATTTTATGTCTATGGCTATTGTCTGATGGAAGAATTTCGGCTGCACCCTTCCACCAACACCCTGTTTGGTTTCGAGCCAGTGCTGCTCCTTGACCCACATTCCCCTCACATTTACCCTCCCGATCCTTAAAGGACTCCAGTATATTTTGCATATATAATTTGCATGTTTCTCTGCATCTATTTTTTCTGTGGAGATGCGGGTAAAGACCAGAGACCCCATGCACTAATGATGAAAGGGTTGGTCCAAATAACGGGGGCCAGTGTGCTCTTCATAGGTTAACAAAGGGAGACATGGAACTCATCCCGGGGGGCCAGATCACTAAGGAAATCGTATGACACTTCCATGCACAAGCCCTATTCTAAATAATAGGGCTCATACATGAAAGTCACTGAGCATTGTACAGTTGCCTCAGCAACCCATCCACCTGGCGCCAGCTGCATTTCCCCACATTAAACAGTGGACTGAACCTTTAAGAAATTGTCCAGGCCTTTGCAGACCTATGTGTCTCCATGGCTACAGACTACAAATACCTCCTGTGCGTAGTCTGATTCTAGATGAGGTGAGGAGGGAGCGTAACACATGGCTGGATTATTAGCCTGACATGCTGATCAGTATTGATCAATACTTTTTAACAAAAAACTGGGGTAGGTTAAAAACACAGAAGTATATTACAGTTTTTCTCAGTCAGTTCCACTTCTGTCCCCCCCCCCTCCCCAATACTTACCACAATACTATGTGTGATCATTACCTTAGAAAAAAGGATTCATACCCTCTAGTGTTATCTAGTTTAAGAAAACATGCAGGCACTTTTTTGCAAAAACAGCACCACCCCTGTCCTCAAGTTGTGAGGGGTATTAATATTCTGCTTCATTCACTTCAATGGAACTGAGGTGTAAAACCCCACCCAAACTGAGGACGGGAGAGGTGCTGTTTCTAGAAGTAAGCGGCCATATATTTTTTTTGGCCTGGATAACCACTTTTGTTTTAGTTTGTTGCTGTCAGTGAAAGGGAGATGTCTTTATATTAATCAGCACAAAATCTGTAGTCCCGGCTGTGTCTCTAGGTAATATACACCAGCGTTCTGTTGTAAATTGCACCAAAAACGTGCAATATATGAACCAACATTGCACCTTTTTACACCCACCTGCCACAGCATTGCTTAAAGAAAAAACATAAGAAACAGCACCACCCCTGTCCTCAGCTTGTGTGCGGTATTGCAGCTTAGTTCCATTGAAATGAATGGAATTGAGTTGTAATACCACAGACAACCTGAGGACAGGGGTGGCGCTATTTTTGGAAGAAAGAAACTACTTTTTTTTTTAATCCTGGCTAACCCCTTAATAAACAGGATTTGGCCAACATTCAGGGCTCCTTTCACGGTTTGCATCTTGCCTCTCCATCATTTTTAATGCAAAAAAAGTCTTAATCAGTATTGTTCGGGTCAAATATAACAATGGAGCCTCATGTTACATATATAACAATGGGACATAAATGGAGAACAAAATTCACGGCATTAAATGGGTTATTCAGTGTTAGAAGAAAATGGCCACTTTCTTCCAGAGACAGCACCACTCTTGTCTCCAGGTCAGGTGCAGTTTGCCAATAAGCTCCATTCACTTCAATGGAAATGAGTTGCAAAACCTGCACCCAAACTGGAGAAAAGAGCGGTGCTGTCTCTGGAAGAAAACGGCCATGCTGGATAACCCCTTTAAAGTGACTGGTAGTAGCACACTCAGCTCTGCTACATCTCTAGCTGAATTCCCTATTATCACAGTGTACCAAACACATTAAAAGTCAATGGGCTCATGAAAAAAAAAAAAAAAAACTTAAAATGTGGAAAAAGGAAATGCAAGAACAAAGGGATTTTTTGGAGGCGCAGTCAGTTTTAAGGTTAGCCTTTGACCGGTTGATAAGTTCCACACCACACACTCTGGAGTGAAGTAAAGAAAATCATGGAGGGGGGGATCAGCAACATGAAGGCTCCGGTAATTTCTTCCACATTGCTGTCTTTAGTACTTGAAACAGTCTATAACTTTGTAACCAGCTGCAGAGAATAAACCAGCAGTAGGAGGCTCGGTCGGAAAACGAGCTCTCCGCGTGTCACTGGCTCTTTAAAGAAATCGCAGCTTATCCGATTTTGGGAAAGCTGGGTTGGTGATCAATTTTTCTATGGGGGTAACCATCCAACTCCTCCACATTCCGTGCTCTATGGCTGTAAATCAGGGATGGGGAACTTGGTTCTCCAGCTGTTGCAAAACTACAACTCCCATCATGCCTGGACAGCCAAAGCTAAAGCTTTGGCTGTCCAGGCATGATGGGAGTTGTAGTTTTGCAACTGCTGGAGAGCTAAGGTTCCCTATCTCTGCTGTAGATCAACTGCAAAACTACAACTCCCAGCATGCAACAGGTTGGAAGCATTGTGGGAGATTTATCAAACATGGTGTAAAGTGAGACTGGCTCAGTTGCCCCTAGCAACCAATCAGGTTCCACCTTTCATTCCTCACAGACTCTATGGAAAATGAAAGGTGGAATCTGATTGGTTGCTAGGGGCAACTGAGCCAGTTTCACTTTACACCATGTTTGATAAATCTCCCCCCATTGTTGTTAAATTACTGTAATTGCCAGTCAGGAGTCCAATAAAGCTGTGTGACATCCAAAGCGCGACCAAAAGGGGTTGTCACCCAACTTTCTGAGAGAATTACCAATGTGACTGCCATTTCAGGGGTACCATCCAACTTATCCAGACTCCTGAATGCCGTGCTGTGATGTGCAACCTGTCCAAAAACTAAGACTCCCAGAATGATAACAGTTGTGGGTTCACGATTCCCTAAGAATTATAGGTTGGATAACCCTGCTATAGCCCTAGGCAGGTGGCCATTCAGGAGCCTGGTAAAGCTGAGTGACTCTCTTATGGAAGTTCCCAGCACAGCTAGAATTGGTGATCACCCAACTTTCCCAGAAACAGATGATACACAATACAACAGAAGAGAATTGCCAATAGGATTGCCATTTCAGGGATAACCACCCAACTTCTCTGGACTCCAGAGAGCCCTGTTACGGCAATGATGTAAAACAGTGATGTGTAACCTGGTGCAAACTACATTATAGGTTGATTAACCCTGCTGTAGTCCTAGGCAGGTGGCCATTCAGGAGCCTTGTAAAGCTGGCTTCTATTTAAAAATCTAAAGTCTTCCAGTACTTATCAGCTGCAGTATGTCCTGCAGAAATTGGTTTATTCTTTCCAGTCTGACACAGTGCTCTCTGCTGCCACCTCTGTCCATGTCAGGAACTGTCCAGAGCAGAAGTAAATCCCCATAGAAAACCTCTCCTGCTCTGGACAGTTCCTGACATGGACAGAGGTGGCAGCAGAGAGCACTGTGTCAGACTGGAAAGAATAAACCACTTCATGCAGGACATACAGCAGCTGATAAGTACTGGAAGACTTGAGATTTTTTAAATAGAAGTAAATTAGAAATCTGTATAACTTTCTGATACCAGTTGATTTAAAAGATTGCCGGAGAACCCCTTTAACCCCTTTTGTGAGCAGCAGTTCTGGTTCTCGTCCTGATACATTCCACTTTGGTGACAATAGAAAATGACTCACCGTATAAATAAACGGCGCAGTTAAGGATTTGCGCGGTATTTAGCGCATTACTAAATAAAGCTGCCTTCAGGGGGGCTCCGACTTATGACCTTCATCACTCTACCGTCACATTAGATACACATCACATCACTAACACATATACACATACATCACTCATCCCCCCCCCTTTACTTCACACGGCCTGCCTTTTGCCTGCATGCATCATTGCCTACTCCCCGCACATGTAGCAGAGCTGGATTTGCTATTTAACTCTTTGGGGGGGTGCATCCCCATAAGCTAAGATAATGCAACCAACCTACAGTCCTGTGAACATCAAATAGGATGCGTGACACTCGGCCCTTATACACGTGACACATTCAGCTCTGCTATATATGTGTTGTGACACAGCTAGAACACCATAACATTAGACAGATATCTGCGAGTCTGAAGATTTAGCAGACTTTGGTTTGTTATTTGGCACCATCATTTTATCACCAAGGGTTGTTTACATAGGACTGCTGGTAAAGCTTACTACTTAGTTATCAGAATGCTCCAGAAACACAGCTAAACAAACTGAGATCTGCTACATCTGCATTGGCGGCTTAAAGGGGGTTGGAGGGTATTAGAAAAACATGAATATGTGTACATTGTGTCTGTGGAATTGCAGCTATGCCCTAGTAATATCAACTGCAATACCTGACACAACCTGTGGACACATGTGGCGCTGTTTTTTTTTTTGTTTTTTTTTTACTAATACCATCCAGCCTTGTTTTTCTAATCATGCACTTCAAGAATAGGTGGCGGTTCATATCCAAAGGAAGAGTAATTTTACCTTTGGTTCAGGCTAGATGGTGATCTAGGACAAGGGTCATGTGACCAAAAATGTCACACTTTATGGATCACGTAGCATCACAGTTACGTAAATAGAGTTATGATGTGACCCAACAGTGACCTTGACCTGGCAATCCCAAGGACTTTATCCACATGTTGGGTTTGAAACCACTTGTGGGTATCAAAGCAACCCCAGTCATCGACCCAGGGTGTGATGCAGCACAATCCACATGACGGCCATCTAATAAAAACGGCCGTCATTTTCACGGTGTGTGAACATAGCCTATAAGAACTCCGACTCCATATGAGGAGGTCCTGACAGATGTGATCAAATGTGATCGCTGGCAACTCTGTAGGCAACTGCTCCTTTCTGCTGTAGTGGCCACTACAGGTAAAATGTGGTATTACATGACACAAATTCAAATGATTCCTCCAGATCCAGAGACACCCTTTGCTGTCATACTCTGAGCAAGGACAACCCCTTTAAGGGTGTAACCTGCAAGGAGCCCCCCTACTCTGTAGTAATCTGAATGATGCCATTATAGGAAATATATAGTATTTATATGCCTTACAAATTGCCTCCTTCTGGAAAATGTTACCTCTCTCTTCCCGCTTGTGGAGGTCTGTTCCACACTATCAACACCTTCCAACATTAAATAACATCTTCTTTAGGTCCTTACTTTTTTTCAGAATTTTTTTTTTTCTTTAAGACCGTGTTTGCTTTTAGTGGCCACTTGCCGAGAACTTTTCCACATATAATACGTACATCTCGTCCAAGTCCAATGAAGTCATGGAATATCCTGTCCTGCGGAACGTAGTGTCATAGTTAATGAAGTAAATTAACCAGAGCTCTGCCTGCAAAAAAAAAAAAAATAATTAAAAAAATGTCAAACGGTACTTTTTTTAACTTTTTTTTTTTTTTAAGATAAAAAGCCATAAAGCTGTTGATTAAGGAATCATTTTATTTCATGAACATATAGCCATGATCATTGCTTTCAAAAACCAGCAATTTCCCAAGATGATTCATTTTATTCCGAGGCTAAAGTAAGCATTCAGCCCGGTTTCCAAGTTTTTATTTAAAGAAAAAAAAAATAATTTTTTTTTTTTAAAATTGCTCACTTCCTCCTTGTATTTAATGACTCCTTTACTTAAGGTAAAAAAAAAAAAGACTAGTGACTTAAAGCTAATGAAGAATTGTTGTCTCTGGGTGAGCACCCCCTCCTTCCCGTCTCCCCTGATTTTTTGTTTCCCCTGTAGCCTTGATCGGAAACAGCTGGCTTTTGTTTAAAAAGCTGTTTTGTGAAAACGTCTAAATCTCGAGAAGCAGAGCTGAGATCATCAGTAAAGCAGGTGCTCAGGAACAGGCTGGAATGCACACTCTTCACAGCTTAATGGGAAACTTTCACAGAGTAACCTATATGCGGCATACGATATGGCTGTATTCACGTTGATCTGATGTAGCAGAGCTGAATTCGTTATTTTTTTTGTTAAACTTTTTGGGACTTTGGTTACTCTCTAAGTTAAATTTTACGTAAAGGCGCATTTTTTTGCTCCTGTAATACAGTCAAGTGTTCCGGGAGGAGTGTGATTTTAATAGCCCAGACTCCCAACAACATATTTCCTTGTGTCTGTAAATCATAGGCCTTAGAAGTGTCAGTAAACCCACCTTAGGCCCGGACACTCAGCTGCAAAAATAAAACTGCAACCCACTCTTGTGAAGATGGTTAAACTTGTAATTTCAGTCCAATGAAAGAGAGTAACAAATTCAGACTCAAGATCAGACACCGCCCCTCCCCCGCACATTAATATCAGACCTATATATTTAAGGGGTTGGCCACTTTATAGTAAAATTGCTCAGTGTACAGTATTAGTAAGTGTACTCACTGTATATACGGACAGCAGCTTCCTGTGTACCTCATAGAGCTAAAATCAGTCTCCTCTTCTCCAGGCTGGGCTGTCCTACTCTGTGGTGAGTCTGTCCATAATATGGCCGACACGGAGGAGCATGTGACCATGCCCCGCCCCCCAATGTCCGCCATGAGCCTGTATATGCCTACAGAGGACATTGAGGGGCGGGGCACGGTCACATGCTCCTCCATGTCAGCCATATTATAGACAGACACACCACAGAGCAGGGCAGCACAGTCTGGAGGAGGGGAGGGGTCTGAATTTAGCTCTATGGGGTACACAGGGAGCTGTTGTCACTAAGTAATGTGACTACACTTACTTATACTACACACAAGACAATTTTACTATAAAGTGACCACTCCCTTTAATCTCAGACCCTCCCATATTAATATTAGACCTCACAGCAGACCTCTTTAGTAATATTTGACCCCAGATCAATTTGACCCAATATTTAATATCAGACCCCAGATCAGACTCCTTATAGCAGGGTTAAGGAACCTTGGCTCTACAGCTGTTGCTAAACTACAACTTACATCATGCATGGACAGCCTAAGCTAAAGATTTAGCTTTGGCTGCCCAGGCATGATGGGAGTTGTAGTTTTGTATCTGGGGGGCCGAGGTTCCCTACTCCTGCTTTATAGTAAAATCCTATCCCAGACTCACTATATTAATATCAGACCTCACAGTAGACCTCTATATAAATATTAAACCCCAGACCAGACTACCTATATTAATAGCAGACCTCAGAGCAAACCTCAATATTATCTGACCCCAGACCAGACCCTTTAATATCAGACCTCGTAGAAGACCTCCATATGAATATCAGAACCCAGATTAGTCCCCCTATATATTAGACCCCAGATCAGACCCCCTCTAGTAATGTCAGAGGTCTTCTGTGGGGTCTGATCTGGGGTCTAATATTAATAGACACCAGACCCCCTTTTTTAAATATTGGACCTCACAGAATACCTCAATATTGATATCAGACTCCAGACCATACCCTCTGTATTAATATCAGACCTCACAATAGACTTCCATATTAATATCAGTTTTAAAGAGGTACTCCCGGGAGTCTCTTTCCCCTAACTGTATAGTGCAGCAGTGCTAGAACATAGTAGGTGGGGGGGGGGGCAGCAGAAATACATGGAATTAAAAAAGAATTAATTAAATTATATTGCAAAGTAATATAGCTTTATTAAAGTAATCTATTTTATAAATTTTTTTTCACACTCCAGGTCAAACCACTAAATTAGTTTCAAGCCTAAGATTTGATCCCCTAAATATATTCAGATTCCATTAACTTATATTTTGCCCCAGACCAGACCCCTAAATCTAAGATCACATATCAGATGCCTTTAAAAATATGAAATTTATTAAATTAAATATATTCAGAACAATTATAATTATCAGGCCCCTTAAAACCATTACCCCCCCCCCCCCCCCACATCACCACCACCACATCACCACCACCACATTTATTAACATCAGACCCTGAAGTTATTTCAGACCCCAGACCCCATAACACACCTCTAGATATATTCAGGCCCCTTTATTAAGAATCAGACCAATAAATAGACACCAGACCAGACACCTAAATGTATACAGATCTTCCCCTTTATTAAGTTATCCAGCGAAAATATTTTTCTTTCAAATCAACTGGTTTCAGAAAGTTATATAGATTTGTAATTTACTTATATTTAAAAATCTCAAGTCTTCCCATACTTATGAGCTGCTGTATGTCCTGCAGGAAAAGGTGTTTTCTTTCCAGTCTGACACAGTGCTCTCTGCTGCCACCTCTGTCCATGTTAGGAACTGTCTAGAGCAGCAGTAAACCCCCATAGAAAAGCTCTCCTGCTCTGGACAATTCCTGACAGAGGTGGCAGCAGAGAGGACTGTGTCAGACTGAAAAGACCATTTCCAGCAGCAGAAACTAGTTGATTTGAAAGAAAACGATTTTTGCTGTAGTACCCCTTTAATAGACTCCAGAGCTAGATACCCCTCTCTATGTCAGGACTATGTCTATGTCTAGGTCAGGACTATCATTATCCACTACTACTAACGTCAGATTAGCTGTCAGCACTTTTCTTTCACCCTCCTCTGCTTAATTCATACAGCAGCTGAGATCTGGGCTGCTGTATGTAGGGATCTCACACTATACCCCATAAATGCCCCTTCCCATATATATATATATATATATATATATATATATATATATATATATAGAATATGGCCGCCTCTATCAGAGTAAGCTATAGCTTGTGTCTGAATGGGAAAAAATTCATCCCCGGATTCAATAGGAAGGAGCGGACCTCAGGGAGGAAACGCAGGCAACAACTTAGAGGTTTATGTGTTGTTTCTTCCTTATGGAGCTGACAATTACTGGCAGCTTCTAACCATGTGGGAATGGAGAGAAAAAAATAATTTTTGCTGCCCTGGAAGAAAAATCTGCAATGGAAGCCGGCCCTTCATATCACATCAGCCGCAGCCGCTGCCAAAGAAAACTTCCTCTGCAGAAGCCTCCTGTGAGCTTCACATCCAGTTATGTAGAAATCGTGGATTAGCGGAGATCACTTCCATTAAAGGAGGGAAACATGGACTGGACCGGGACATAACCACTTTGTATTCTGCAGCACTCACGGAGGACCACAAGTCTCAGCATACCAACTATCTGATCACAGGGGTCCAACTGCTGCAGTCCCCAGGACTTAAAGTGTCACTGTTGTATTATTATTTATTTATTTTTTTTATTTTTTTTCAGAAATCAATAGTCCAGGCGATTTTGAGAAACTTTGTAATTGGGTTTATTAGCCAAATATGCCATTATCTGCATTCAAAAAGACTTTCCCCAGGTCCCCCCCCCCCCCCCCCCCCCCCTGCTCCTCTTATTCACTGCTCATTATTAGGAAATCTCGACTCTTTTCCATCAGTCGAGCCCTGTGTAACCTATGGAGAGGGGAGGGGGGAGGAGGGAGAGCAAAGAGAGGCAGAGAGGTCAGTGCTGACTTTAGAGGAGATAGCCCGGTGATGTAGCTGTAAATTAACATTTTGTTGTCCTGTTTTGGTGCCTCATCTCCCTCCACCCCTCCCCTCTCCATAGAGAACCATGAAGACAGGGGGGGGGGAGCTTCAAACTGCTTTTTCATGATAAAAATGCATTTTTCAGCTAATAAACCCAATTACAAAGTTTCTTAAAATCGCCTGTACTATTGATTTCCGCCCAAAAAAATTAAACGACAGTGACACTTTAAGTACAGGCACCTGAGTCTCCTATTAAAATGAATTGGTGGGTTGTTGCTCCATTGATTCTCTATGGGACCTCCTGAATACAGCATTCTCCCATAGAGAATGAATGGAGTTGCAACACACATGCACGACCAGCAACTTCATTCAGCCTCTGGTCCCCAATCTCAAAATTACAAGGGGTCTCTAGCAGTCTGACCCTATGATCAGATGGTTATCCCCTATACACAGGATAAGAGATAATTTTTTTTCCAGCCGGGAAAATTCCTTTATCTGACGTATACAGTTTACAGAGTATATAGGGGGGTGTTTTGCTATTGCAAAATTATGGTGGTAAAATCTAAGCTAATTTGATTCTATTAGAATTAATTCACTCATCTCTATAACACAATAAAATGAGTAATTTTAAGCCCTTTACATGTTCCTCAGGGGCATGGCTATAGGACTTAGTGGTGGCAGTGGTGCCTTAGGCGCTTTAAAGGCTTCTCTACCCCATAAGAGTATACCAGTGACATAAGTGGCACTTGCTAGCTTATACCTCCATTCAAATTCTGCATTGGGGTCCAGAAGCTTCCAATCGACACTGTGTAGGGACAGGCCATACTGATGTGGTTAGTGGCCACACCCATTTGTCAAATTTCATACATTTCCAAAAGCAATAACAGAAGAACAGCACAATTCAATGAAAAGATTCTGTAGAACTGCCAGGAGACATAAGTACACAACTACAAAAAACCCTGTCAGCTGACCTCTCCTGTACACAGGGCATTCTGGGATGTGTAGTTCTACAGAATGAAATCAGAAGCTGTATTCCTCTGCTGGACTTCAGAACCGTTACCCACTTGGCCCGTCCTCTGCTTTCCTCTGTGTGTTTCTATCGCTGCTGTTGCCACTTTATGAGAATTTTGTGGGTTTTTCTTGTTTTTCTTTCTTTTAATGAATGTGTTGCTTCTTTTTTTTCTCTCTCTCTCTCTCCAGATTTAATGCCACTTCTAATGTCATTTTTTTTATTAAATCTCTTCTTTTTTTTCTCGCTTTTGATCTTATTTATAGCAAAGCCACTTGACATATGGAAGCTATTATTATATAGGATGGAGATGAAAGGCTTCACTGCATAGGGAATAATTTAGACCAACAATACGCCCGGCTGAACCCGGCCTGTTTATCCTGTTGGAACATAGTTGCTTTTTTTTTCTTTTTAAATAATATATTGCACAACGCACACTTTTATCTGGATATTTAAATAAAATAGTGTGGATGATTGTAACCCTAGAGAGATGCAGCAGAACTTATGTTACCATTTAACTCAATGGGGCTACCTTCTTCTGTAGACACTGTATAGGGGCAGGGATTAGTTAACAAGGGGCGGGGAAGCATATTCCAAGACTCTATTGCAGAGCATGCTCCTCCCAGTCAAAGCAACCTAAGCCCTGCCCCTTTCTGAAGGGGGTGTGGCTTATCCAAAATCTAACAAGGAAGGACATGGATGCATTTTTAAGGGTTTTTCATTTTTCTTTTGGCTTATATGATTGTGGTATGACAGAATACAGGGTCGGGGTTGAATATTTTCATAGGGGATTTCAATATTTATGTTTTCTCTATTGTCCCTTTAAATTATTCAATTGAAAATACACAAAGCAGTCTTGTAACATATTCAGCTCTGCATCATTTTATATTCTGAAATCTACTACCTCTAACGCAGGTTTTCTATAGTACATATGATGCTTTAGTACATCGGACCTATTCAGCTTTGCTACAGAACACCTGACATACTCAGCTCTGCTGCACCGCGGTATGAAGTGCACATTCATTAGAAATAAGATTAATCTCCAGTCTCTTTAGTAGATAAACTGATGCCCAGCCCTATTGACATAGAGAAGGGGGATCAATTATCAGTTGTGGGGGCTTCTTTTAGGACTGAGACATAGACAAAGCAGCGAGATTGGGACCTGATGAGAGAATTGTCCTTTGTATTGTGTGACGTCTTTTGTGTCTGTAGTAAGAGCCCATCTGTGCGCTACATGCAGGATCTGTATGACCGTAACCCATGGATTGTAAGGAGCCCCTTCACATCTAAACATTGAAGAAAATTACTTTCCCTCCCGCCTATACAAGGAGAGATATTGGGAAGATAATTGAAAGGGAAATCTCGAACTCTTCATCCGCTGTGCAATTGTTATTTCATAGGGAGAGTGGAAATATACATAGTAAGAGGGGAAGCCGGATACAGGGAATATATAGTACTGAGGAATGGGGGGGGGGGGGGAGGGAAACCTATAGATGTCTCTAATCCTGAGTGTGGGGGTCATATCCCAAACTAACAGCATGATAGATAGATAGATAGATAGATAGATAGATAGATAGATAACCAGTATCTAAATGTATGGGACAATATGTAACCAGTATCTGCATGTTTGGGACAGTATATAACCAGTACCTGTATGTATAGGACAGTATATAACCAGTACCTTTATGTATGGGACAGTATATAACCAGTACTTGTATGTATGGGGCGGTATATAACCAGTACCTGTATGTAAGGGACAGTATATAACCAGTACCTGTATGTATGGGGCGGCATATAACCAGTACCTGTATGTATGGGGCAGTATATAACCAGTACCTGTATGTATGGGACAGTATATAACCAGTACCTATATGTATGGGGCAGTATATAACCAGTACCTGTATGTATGGGACAGTATATAACCAGTACCTGTATGTATGGGACAGTATATAACCAGTACTTGTATGTATGGGGCGGTATATAACCAGTACCTGTATGTAAGGGACAGTATATAACCAGTACCTGTATGTATGGGGCGGCATATAACCAGTACCTGTATGTATGGGGCAGTATATAACCAGTACCTGTATGTATGGGACAGTATATAACCAGTACTTGTATGTATGGGGCGGTATATAACCAGTACCTGTATGTAAGGGACAGTATATAACCAGTACCTGTATGTATGGGGCGGCATATAACCAGTACCTGTATGTATGGGGCAGTATATAACCAGTACCTGTATGTATGGGACAGTATATAACCAGTACCTGTATGTATGGGACAGTATATAACCAGTGCCTGTATGTATGGGACGGTATATAACCAGTACCTGTATGTATGGGACAGTATATAACCAGTACCTGTATGTATGGGGTGGCATATAACCAGTACCTGTATGCAGGGGTGATTCTAGCCTCTCAGCTGCCCGAGGCGAACTATAGAATGACGCCCCCCCCCCCCCCCCCCCCCCCGTCAATCCGCCCACATTATAATCCACTACTGCCCCCCCCCCCCCCCCCCCCCCCACTGCTGTCCCCAATAAACATAATGTTTGGTCCCTTTCTGCACAGAGGATGTCAGGAGAGGAGGGGGCTGACTTTATAGGAGAGGTCCCAGCAGCACAGAGGATGTCAGGAGAGGAGGGGGCTAATCCTATAGGAGAGGTCCCAGCAGCACAGAGGATGTCAGGAGAGGAGGGGGCTAATCCTATAGGAGAGGTCCCAGCAGCACAGAGGATGTCAGGAGATGAGGGTGCTAATCCTATAGGAGAGGTCCCAGCAGCACAGAGGATGTCAGGAGAGGAGGGTGCTAATCCTATAGGAGAAGTCCCAGCAGCACAGAGGATGTCAGGAGAGGAGGGTGCTGATCTTTTAGGAGAGGTCACAGCAGCACAGAGGATGTCAGGAGAGGAGGGTGCTGATCTTTTAGGAGATGGTCCCCCTCTTCCCCCCTCATAGATGGCCCCCCTCTTCCCCCCCTTATAGATGGTCCCCCCCCCCTTATAGATGGTCCCCCTCTCCCCCCTCCCTTATAGATGGTCCCCCTCTTTCCCCCCCTTATAGATGGTCCCCCTCTTCCCTCTCTCCCCCCCTTATAGATGGTCCCCCTCTCCCCCCCCCCTTATAGATGGTCCCCCTCTCCCCCCCCCCCTTATAGATGGTCCCCTCTCCCTTATAGATGGTCCCCCTCTCCCCCTCCCTTATAGATGGTCCCCTCTCCCTTATAGATGGTCCCCCTCCCCCCCTTATACATGGTCCCCCTCTCCCCCCTCCCTTATAGATGCCCCCTTATAGATGGTCCCCCTCTTTCCCCCTCCCTTATAGATGGTCCCCCTCTTCCCCCCTTATAGATGGTCCCCCTCTCCCCCTCCCTTATAGATGGTCCCCTCTCCCTTATAGATGGTCCCCCTCCCCCCCTTATACATGGTCCCCCTCTCCCCCCTCCCTTATAGATGCCCCCCCTCTTTCCCCCTCCCTTATAGATGGTCCCCCTCTTCCCCCCCCTTATAGATGGTCCCCTCTCCCTTATAGATGGTCCCCCTCCCCCCCTTATACATGGTCCCCCTCTCCCCCCTCCCTTATAGATGCCCCCCCTCTTTCCCCCTCCCTTATAGATGGTCCCCCCCCCCCCCCCCCCCTTATAGACAGTCCCCCTCCCGCCCCCCCTTATAGATGGTCCCCCTTTTTCCCCCCTCCCTTATAGATGGCCCCCCCTTATAGATGGTCCCCCTCTTCCCTCTCCCCCCCTTATAGATGGTCCCCCTCTTTCCCCTCTCCCTTATAGATGGTCCCCTTCCCCCCCCTATAGATGGTCCCCCTCTTCCCTCTCCCCCTCCCTTATAGATGGTCCCCCCTTATAGATGGTCCCCCTCTTCCCCCCCCTACCTTATAGATCGTCCCCCTCTTTCCCCCCTCCCTTATAGATGGTCCCCTTCCCCCCCTACCTTATAGATGGTCCCCCTCTCCCCCCCCCTCTCCCCCCCCCCCCCCTGCACAGCAGATAAAACAAAAACAAAAAACAGCACACAACTCACCTGCCCTCCGTTCCCCCGTCGAGCCTCTCTGGTCTGGTCCCGGCTGATGTGCGGCTGCCCGGGGTGTCCCGTCCTGTCCCCGGCAGCGCGCGCATCAGAGAGCTCCCCGTGTGCCTGTGGCTGTGACTTCCGGCGCACGGGGAGCTCTCTGATGCGCGCGCTGCCGGAGACAGGATGGGACACCCCGGGCAGCCGCACATCAGCCGGGGGACTAAGGCTGCATTCCCACGTTCCGTGATCCTGACGGATCACGGACGTGGAATGCATTTACCGGAGTCCCCCCGCGCCCGGACAGCATCTGTAATGAGATGCTGTGAGCGGGGGAGACTGTATTCATAAGCGCCGCGCTGTAGTAACAGCACCGCGCGGCTGATTTATTACAGCGCGGCACTTATGAATACAGTCTCCCCGCTCACAGCATCTCATTACAGATGCTGTCCGGGCGCGGGGGGACTCCGGTACATGGTACAATCAGTGGCGGATTATAATGTGGGCGGCCGCCCGAACCGCTCATATTATAATCTGCCACTGAATGCCGCCCCTGCCTGTATGTATGGGACAGTATATAACCAGTACCTGTATGTACGGGACAGTATATAACCAGTACCTGTATGTATGGGACAGTATATAACCAGTACCTGTATGTATGGGACAGTATATAACCAGTACCTGTATGTATGGGACAGTATATAACCAGTACTTGTATGTATGGGGCGGCATATAACCAGTACCTGTATGTAAGGGACAGTATATAACCAGTACCTGTATATATGGGGCGGCATATAACCAGTACCTGTATGTATGGGGCGGCATATAACCAGTACCTGTATGTAAGGGACAGTATATAACCAGTACCTGTATGTATGGGGCGGCATATAACCAGTACCTGTATGTATGGGGCGGCATATAACCAGTACCTGTATGTATGGGACAGTATATAACCAGTACCTGTATATATGGGACAGTATATAACCAGTACCTGTATGTAAGGGACAGTATATAACCAGTACCTGTATGTAAGGGACAGTATATAACCAGTACCTGTATGTATGGGGCGGCATATAACCAGTACCTGTATGTATGGGGCGGCATATAACCAGTACCTGTATGTATGGGACAGTATATAACCAGTACCTGTATATATGGGACAGTATATAACCAGTACCTGTATGTAAGGGACAGTATATAACCAGTACCTGTATGTAAGGGACAGTATATAACCAGTACCTATATGTATGGGGCGGCATATAACCAGTACCTGTATGTATGGGGCGGCATATAACCAGTACCTGTATGTATGGGACAGTATATAACCAGTACCTGTATATATGGGACAGTATATAACCAGTACCTGTATGTAAGGGACAGTATATAACCAGTACCTGTATGTAAGGGACAGTATATAACCAGTACCTGTATATATGGGGCGGCATATAACCAGTACCTGTATGTATGGGGCGGCATATAACCAGTACCTGTATGTAAGGGACAGTATATAACCAGTACCTGTATGTATGGGGCGGCATATAACCAGTACCTGTATGTATGGGGCAGTATATAACCAGTACCTGTATGTATGGGGCAGTATATAACCAGTACCTGTATGTCCCTGGTACATATTACCCGGATCCCTCAGTGTATTGTCACTTATCCGACAGATAGAGTAGTATGGAGTAAGGAGTAGCCCTGGAGATAAGGGGATGGAAGTTCTGTGCTGTCTCTCGGCCTCCTCCTCCTCCGCGGCTCAGACCTTGACTCCTGCTCTCCCTCTTTCTGCTTCATTGCTACAATTTCCACTACAAACAAAAATCTATTCCCAGTTAATTAAAAGCAAAAACTTCTTTCCTGGCAGATTTTATCTCTCCAGGTGTTCGGGCACAAAAATAAAAAAAAAATAACAATCTCGTCTATTGCGATTAATTGTTTGCAGACCCTACAGAAGAAACTTTGTAAGTTCTTCGCCTTCGCCTCTACCTGCCGCATTAACGATAAGTAGATTACATTGTAACACACACTTCAATTAGGCCGCTAATTAATAACGCAGCTTAAGGCGGACATTTGGAGCCGGTGCGTTAGGCCCTTTTTTTTTGTATAGTTTTTGAATTTTTTTTTCTTTTCCTACCACAGATGGGGGATTAGGATAGAACAAGCTTGGCAGCTGGATACAAAACAAATAATCTTAGAAATCAGTGTGATATAAATCCGAACAACGGGAAAAATACTAATTAAGCTTTTTTTTTCTTTTATACCTCAGCCCGTGTCCGTAAGACGAATGCGTCCACAATGTTTTTTCTGGGAGCAGATTTCCCAAAATTTTATTGCTATTTTCTTACAATTCAGGAATATTTGATGTCAAGTAGAAGGGGGGTGCTCTCACTTAACATTTTTTTTTCTTGTTTTTTTCTTTTTTTTTTGTGACGGGTCACTTTAAAAGAGGATTATGGTAAAAAAAAAAACATGGCTGTCCTGAATTTTTATTTTTTTTTGCTTCCCCCTGAAATGAAAGCTGAATGCCAAATGGAAAATCCTGCAGGATTTCTGATAGCAATGGGGGAATTGAGAAGCCCACAATTAAGCATATGGGCATTAAGATAATTGTCAGATCTGTTGGCGGACATGATAGAAGACAGATTGGTACGAATCAGTGCGCTCTACTGCAGCACCCAGGGAGACAATTTGACGTTTTACCTGCCTGAGTTACTCTTCCATATTTGTCACTAAGGGTACAAACACACACAGCAAATACGCAGCAGATTTGATACTGTGTTCAGTTATTTAGATCTAATCTGCTGCGTATCTGCTGCGTATCGCAGCAGTAAATACGCAGCGTATAAGCCGTGTGTGTTTGTACCCTAAATGTGCAACACCGCATCGCACCGAGTGTTAAGCGCTGTTTATGAAGCCGAGGATGTATAGCTCAAGACCTCCACCTAGTGCTTCCCTGCTGTAACTGCAGCTGCAACTTTCTGATATGCATTGTTTTTCAATGTCACAACATTTGAGGCTTTGTTACAATTATATACAATCCCCTGACCGATAGTTTGTAGTCTGAATTTCAAGATTTTATTGTATTTAATGGAAAAAATGTGAATCCATCAGACCCCAGTATGACTTCACTGGATAGACTGGATTCACGAACAATACATCTGAGCAAAGTCTTCAACTTCTGAATTCTTTCACTGACAGCAAGCAGGAATATTGCTAATAATAATTAATAATATTGATTGATAAAATTGTTTAGCATGATGGAAATTATATGGATTTATTATTTTTTTTCAGCAGGTGGGATCTCACAGGGAAGACAGCCTACGGGGGAGTCATTCGATTGTGCCAAATCAGGTGTCCGTGCCGCAGTTACCCGTTCAATCCGCCACATCGCCAGATCTAAATCCGACCCAAGATCCATATAGAGGTGATAATTTCACTGCATTATAAAATTATGATTACTCAAAGGGGTTATACTGGGCTAGATAAACACAGTCCTCTGTTTGTGTGGTATTACAATTCAGCTCCATTCACTTCAATAGAACTTAACTGCAAACCCCACACCCAACCTGAGGACAGGAGTGGTGCTATTTCTGGAAGACAGTGGACATTTTTTTCTAAGCCTGGATAACCCCTTTAAAGGTTGGATTGTTTAAATGAGCCCAATATGTTTTTTTTTCCTGATTCATATATATTGAGTCAGGGTGCTATATAAAAACAAAACTATACTTACCTGCTCCGATCCTCCACAGTTATCATTCCAAAGGCTCATGGTCCCTTTGCTCACTGCTGCCTCTCTTGTCCAGTAATGTGTGGACTCTGCTCTCTGACTGACTAAGGCGGGTCACCACTGTGGCCAATGATTGGTTGAGCAGTCAGTTCCTGCAGAGACCACATTTCCACAGAACCTGGAAGCAGTGGTGAGCGACAGGACCATGAGTGACAGTTGCGGGGGACTGGAACAGGTGAGTAAGTTTGTTGTTTGTTTGTTTATTTATTTTTAGTTATTTATTAATTTGAAATAACCCTTTAAAGAAGCACTTAGATTTTTTATTCATCACCAGCAAAGGAGAGGTCAGTCTCCTCTTTCATCTCTGACTGGTGCTGAACAACATTATGCCTCTCTGTAACTTGGCTCTGCGTGCTTCTTTTCCCTGTCCTGTTCCTCCAACTATTTCCCCTCATTTTCCTCCTACTCTTCACCATTCTACTTTGACTCTTCTCCCTGCTCCTACTATTCTCCCCCTCTGCCCTCCATGATCTTCATATTTTCCTCTTACTCATTTCCCTGTTCCTCCCACTCTCCTTTTGTTTTCTCCCAATCATCTGTTCTCCTATTCTGCAACTCATTTCCTTGTTATTCCCACTATCCTTCCCCCTCCCATTCTGCGCCCCCTCTCCCTCTTCCACCTCCTGTTCTGCAACCCGTCTTCTTCCTCCACCTCCCATTCTCCTTCCACTCTTCTACCTGCTCCTCCCAGTCTCCTTCCTCTTCTCATTCTGCGCCCCCTCTCCTCCTCCACCTCCCATTCTCCTTCCACTCTTCTACCTGCTCCTCCCAGTCTTCTTCTTCCTCGCATTCTGCGCCCCCTCTCCTCCTCCAACTCCCATTCTCTTTCCACTCTTCTACCTGCTCCTCCCAGTCTTCTTCCTCCTCTCATTCTGCGCCCCCTCTCCTCCTCCACCTCCCATTCTCCTTCCACTCTTCTACCTGCTCCTCCTCTTCTGCTCCCAGTCTCCTTCCTCCCTTCATTCTGTGCCATCTCTCCTTCCTCAACCTCTTACTGTCTCTCTACTCTTCTACCTGCCCCTCCTCTTTTCCTGCCACTCCCCTTACTCCTCCTACCATTCTGTGCCACTTCTTCCTCCTCTATCTCCAATTTTGTGCCCCCTCTTCATCCTCCACCTCCCATTCTCCTCCCAGTCTCCTTCCTCCTCCCATTCTGTGTAACCTCTCCTTCCTCAACATCCTATTCTCTCTCCACTCCTCCTCCTCCTTCTCTTCACCTTCCACTCTCCTTTTTCCTTCTCCAGTCCCCCCACTCTCCTAT
Source organism: Dendropsophus ebraccatus (assembly GCF_027789765.1). NCBI lineage: Eukaryota > Metazoa > Chordata > Amphibia > Anura > Hylidae > Dendropsophus > Dendropsophus ebraccatus. The sequence continues at coordinate 174,311,435 of NC_091456.1, forward strand.
TAGCCTCCCTCCTTTCTCCCAACTCCACCCATTCTTGCCCACCATCCTTCATACTCCTCCCCTCTGCTTGTATGACTGCAGGCATGACTCCGCCCCTCTGCTTGGGGCAGTTAGTCGCTGACCATGGTGTGGACACTGGAGGCCCCCACTTAGCTGAGGATAGCGGAAAGCAAAATGTTGGGTGGACTAGCGGAACAAATATGTTCAAAATATTTAAAAAAATGAGGAGCCGAAATATCAGTTAATAAAATCTCTTGCTGTATATACAGTCCAATGTAAAAAGCTCATATCCGTGTCAGTTGATATGCACCTGACATACTCATCTCCACTATGTCAGTAATTCCCGAAACAGCAATAAACAGTGACTATAAAGGTAAATTTGCTTCTCTCATAGGCCTCCCAGCTGGTCTGCAAGGACAGAGCGTGTCTCCGGGAAGCTCCGAAATCAAATCAGATGACGAAGGAGATGAAAACCTTCAAGACTCGAAAGGATCTGACGACAAGAAATTAGATGATGACAAGAAGGATATCAAATCAATTACGAGGTCAAGATCTAGGTAACAGTATATAATAGTGTCGCTTCATTTAATTCCTTCACTGGATTTTGATGAAGTGAACAAAGGATTATGGAGAGACCATGTTTTCTGTATTCCTCGAGGTGGATTTGCCTGGTGGAAACGAAAGGTCTAGAGCGCGCGCCTTCATGTCAGAGATGTGCTGTCAGTGATCGGGCTCTGCGGTGTCCACCGCTCTATTGTATCACATGTATCTATCCCGAGAATATACACAATGAGACTGATACATTGTACATAGCTAGTCCTGCTCTCAGCTGTATCCAGTCTAGACAATGCTCTGTGAGCTAAACAGCCTGGACTCCAGACTGATACATTGTACATAGCTAGTCCTGCTCTCAGCTGAGAAGTGATACAATTGTACGCAGTCTAGACAATGCTCTGTGAGCTCTATAGCCTGGACCTCAGACTGATACATTGTACATAGCTAGTCCTGCTCCCAGCTGAGAAGTGATACAATTATATCCAATGTAGACAATGCTCTGTGAGCTCTACAGCCTGGACTCCAGACTAATACATTGTACATAGCTAGTCCTGCTCTCAGCTGAGAAGTGATACAATTGTATCCATTCTAGACAATGCTCTGTGAGCTCTACAGCCTGGACCCCAGACTGATACATTGTACATAGCTAGTCCTGCTCTCAGCTGAGAAGTGATACAATTGTATCCATTCTAGACAATGCTCTGTGAGCTCTACAGCCTGGACTCCAGACTGATACATTGTACATAGCTAGTCCTGCTCTCAGCTGAGAAGTGATACAATTGTATCCAGACTAGACAATGCTCTGTGAACTCTATAGCCTGGACTCCAGACTGATACATTGTACATAGCTAGTCCTGCTCTCAGCTGAGAAGTGATACAATTGTATCCAGTCTAGACAATGCTCTGTGAGCTCTACAGCCTGGACTCCAGACTAATACATTGTACATAGCTAGTCCTGCTCTCAGCTGAGAAGTGATACAATTGTATCCAGTCTAGACAATGCTCTGTGAACTCTATAGCCTGGACCCCAGACTGATACATTGTACATAGCTAGTCCTGCTCTCAGCTGAGAAGTGATACAATTGTATGCAGTCTAGACAATGCTCTGTGAGCTCTATAGCCTGGACCCCAGACTGATACATTGTACATAGCTAGTCCTGCTCTCAGCTGACAAGTGATACAATTGTATCCAGTCTAGACAATGCTCTGTGAGCTCTATAGCCTGGACCCCAGACTGATACATTGTACATAGCTAGTCCTGCTCTCAGCTGACAAGTGATACAATTGTATCCAGTCTAGACAATGCTCTGTGAGCTCTATAGCCTGGACCCCAGACTGATACATTGTACATAGCTAGTCCTGCTTTCAGCTGACAAGTGATACAATTGTATCCAGTCTACACAATGCTCTGGGAGCCAAAACAGCCTGGATCTATAGAGCAGAGTTTGGAGCCACTTGTTGCTTTGGCCCTACCTGTTTCAGGCTAGTGACTATGAAAGCCTTACGGCTTGGACTTTATTAACGTTGGATCTTTTTATGAGATTGCTTCAATTAGAGATGAGCAAATTTAATCTTACAAACTGAGATTCGTTTTGTTCTTTGCAAAAAGTTTGATCCGGTACCAAACCTAACTTTTTGCAAAGTTTAGTTAGTAAAGATAGTGGACACCAAAGAAATGTTATACTCACCTTTCCACTCTCCCCCGCTGTCCTCCTACAGGTCTGTAATGTTTCCAGCTGCCTCCAGCCCACTCAGCCAATCACTGACAGACACAGGACAGCACTGTGGCCAATGATTGGCTGAGTAGGCAGGAGGTGGCTGCGGAGGACACCAGAGACCTGTAGGAGGATATCGAGGGAGCATGGACAGGTAAGTATTAAGGAGCGAACTTGCTGAACAAGTTGACAGTAGTTGCTGTGCGGAGACCCAGTATCTGTATAGTACATCTTTGCAATGACTGGCGTGTGCATTATCCATATGGATTAAGAATGTATGACCAATACAACGACCCCCGAATGGTTCCTCTCCATAATCGGTGTGCTCAACCTCCTCCTTGCTGATGGTTTTACTGGAGAAAGTTGAATATTCTACTGAAGATCAATATCAAGGCCCTAAATGTGTTTTAACTATGTGAACAAATTTCTTATTTTTGCATTAAAATAAAGTGAAAATCTTGTTGTATGTGATTTTGACCCCTCCCTGTGACAACACTTCCTGTACTTTACCATACAGGTACTGTGCCCTTTAGCAAATTTTATTGAAGTACCTTTAAAGGCTTGCCTTTTCCTATCATAGTACCGTCAGAGCACAGGGACAGGGAGTTTTGTCATGGGGGCAAACATTTTCAACCTGTAATATTCTTGCATTTTGGTAACAATGGATTGTGGTCAGATTTCATGTGGTTATCCCTGTCAAATCTGCATGAAAATGTATTCCGCAATTTACTCTGCATGAAAAACCACACCATTTAAAGGGTTTTTTTCGAATGAAAGACTGAAAGTGATTGTGTCTCAGTATGTACAAGCATTTCTTAACATGTATTATTTTAAAGCTATAGACTTACTAATCCCCCCCTATGCATTTGTTTTGATAACCAGTTGCCCTTGGTTACGACCCACTGGGCAGTCACTGAGTTGGGTCACACATGCTCACTTCAGTCACAGTCCCATTAGTACTGGCAGTTGGTTTTCACTTCACATGCAAGCAAGAGGGATTGTGGGAATGTGTCTGCACTGTTGCATAGCAACAGCAGGGTTCAGGAAGTGATTAGATCCATGGGGGAGAAAAGCAGTACAGAGATTTCCTGTCCTTCATATATATGTAGACCACATCTGATTTTGCTTCATGACACAGCCTCTTTAAGGAACTAAGGCGGAGATTCATGATGCTGTCTTGGTTGTCCATAGCAACCAATCACAGCTCATCTTACACTGGTAAAATGAAAGCTAAGCTGTGATTGGTTGCTATGGGCAGCATGTAGAATCTTAATATAACACAATCTCATATCTGTATAGTCTCAAGAATACGAGAAGATGATCAAAACCTTTAAATAGGTTAAAGGTCTAAATAAGGCGCAGGAGGGAAGGAAGTGAACAAGGGGCACAAGCTGAGGTTATTAGGGGGTAAGATCAGAAACAATATGAGAAAATATTACTTTACTAAAAAAAAACCTGTAAATGTAATGTATTTCATGATGTCATATAGTTTTTATTTGCGCCAAGTGTTCACAGATAGTTCTTCTTTACTCCTCAGCAATAACGATGATGAAGATCTGACACCGGAGCAGAAAGCCGAAAGAGAAAAAGAGAGAAGAATGGCGAATAACGCCCGAGAGCGCCTCCGAGTGCGCGACATCAACGAGGCCTTCAAGGAGCTAGGAAGGATGGTTCAACTACACCTAAAGAGTGACAAGCCACAGACCAAGCTTCTTATATTACATCAAGCTGTAGCCGTGATTCTTAGCTTAGAGCAACAAGTCCGAGGTACGTGAGAGTGCACCGATGTGACGGTATTATTAGCTGGTTACCCCATAGCCACTGCTCCATTGGAGAATGCGGGGAGTTCGTTGGCAGCAGTTGGCAAATCGCTCTGGAGAAGGTCATCCTGTGAATATGTTATTGTTCCCTATGAATAGAATAAATAAATAAAATAAAATAAATTAAATTAAAGAAGTTATCCAGAATTAGAAAAAGTACAGTTACTTTCTTGTAAAAACAGCGCCACCCTTGTCCTCAGGCTGTGTGTGGCATTACAATTCAGCTCTATTTCTCAAGTTGAACCAAGCTACAAAACCCCAACTGAGGACAAGAGTGGTGCTGTTTCTGGAAGAAAGTGGTGACGTTTTCTAAGCCTGGATAACCCCTTTATTTAATCAGGTTTAGCTTGTATGTTAGACATTTTTGTCACTAGGCTTTAATGTGCCTTCAACTAAAAATTTTATTTTTATTTTTTTTTTCAGAAAGAAACCTAAATCCTAAAGCAGCATGTCTAAAGAGAAGGGAAGAAGAGAAAGTCTCGTCGGACCCTTCACCTTTGTCTCTTTCAGGACCCCATGGTGGAATGGGGGATGCATCAAATCATTTGGGGCAGATGTAAAAAGGTAAGATAAAAAAAATAAATAAATAAATAAATCATAAAAACCAACTAAAATTAAAAAGTAGAGATGAGTGCAACTCCAGCATCCTTGAGTCCGATCGTCGGCATTTGAATACTGGTGGCTGAAGAAGTTGGATGCAGCCCTAGGGCGTCAGAGAAAACATGGATACAGCCTACGGCTGGGTTCACTCTACGTAAAAAACGTTGATATGAAATACGGACGTGTTTTGTACATAGTGGGAACATAGCCTATGGCTGTATCTATGTTTTCCTTGCCCCCACTAGGACATGCTCAAATGGCAGTCATCCCTTTGCACATAGGAAAAAAGGTTTTTAGATGGCACTTCTGTGTCTAGGGTGGTGCTCGCAGTAAGAAAGGTAAGAAAAAAATTCCAACAGTATTATGAAAGTTCAATCTCGGCACTCACCATCATGCTTCATAAATTTTTATTGTAGAAAAAAGTCCATCAAAAAAATTATACAAAGGCAACAGGACGTTTCGGCGTCAAGCCTTCCTCAACTGTCAGTTCAGGAAGGCTTGACGCCGAAACGTCCTGTTGCGGTTGTATAATTTTTTTTAAGGGCTTTTTTCTACAATAAAAATTTATGAAGCATGATTGTGAGTGCCGAGAATGAACTTTCATAATCCCTTTGCACATGACATTTGGTAGATCTGCTGACCTGTATGGCTCTTTTGGTAAAAGGTTGGGTGGAATCTTGGCATAACGGAGGGAGAAAACATGTCTTTCCTATTCCGTGTGGCAATATGTAATCCTCATTTACTAAAGAAGCCCATAGAGGAGAACAGATTTCCTGAACGCCATGTGCAAGGAGCCTAGCAGAGACAACCTACATCCCTCTTTTTGTTTGTGTGCACAACCTCCATATGCTGCTGCACTGCCATGTGTATGGAGATGCTCGCCTCCTGGAAAATTACCATGAATCCAAAGAAAAACTTAATGTGCCCAATACTCTTCTATTCACTGTTCAATTCAAATTCTTTTCTCCTGTATATGGCCAAATGAGACAGAGATGTGATACCAAATTCATGAGCCCAAATTGTCCTGTCCAGTTTATTCATTTTCCATCTTAAATATATACTGTATTAATTTTTTCACTGTCCCTAATTCTGCCCATAGATATGAAAGGAGGTCCTCTTTGCCCATTGTTTAGTAGTATTGTGTTTACGTGGTGTAATTTTTTCCGGGGGGGTTTCAAATTGCAAATCTGCTGAAAAAATGTGATTGAATTCAGCAACAGATTATTTTGCATATTTAAAAAAAAAAAAAATGAAAGAAATCCAGCAATCCAGCGAATGTACTATTGACTCTAATCATGCTGAATTGCCACTCAGGACTGTATTACAGTACTGATTTGCTAGTTCGGTGTTCGTTTACTGATCCTATTACACAGTTTGATTATAGCACAGCAAGGACTGCAGGGACATCGTTAGGGATGTCCGTGCAGCCCTTGCCTTTAGTGTAAAATAATGAAGTTTATACATACCTGTCAATGCTCACCAGTGCTTCTGCCCGCCCCCTGGTGTCTTCCTGGCTTCTTCCTTAAGCAGCCGCAAGAACTGCAGAGCAACTCAGCCAATCACTGGTCGCGTTGCTGTCCCGTCCAGGCCAGTGATGGACTGAGCAGCCTCTCACTTCAGAAACCGTCTCTGAAGTTCCAGTGTTGGCTGCATGTAACGGGCAAAAGCCTGGAAAGTGGGCAGAAGCACTGGGGAGCGTTACCAGGTATGTATAAACCTTAATATATTCATTACACATCAGCTGTCGGCTGTGCATCACTACTGCGGCGACCAATGATTTTTAGGCAGGACCAATAGACATAACCAGTCGATGATCGTTGTCATCAGCTGGTCATTGTCTTCATTACGCAGACCAATAATCTGTCGAAACAGCCTAAATTTGGCAAATTATTACTCACTGGAGGCTTGCACACATTTTATATCTTGCTACTCATTGTACAGGAACAGAGACTCTTTCCTTTGACCTGATTTGTCAGAAATGAAAGGGGTATTTAAAACTATAAATCCAACACATATAACTAATATTGTGTTATCACTAATAGTACTGGCTTCAGCAGCTTTTGGGTGACTCCACCCCTAACAGGAAGTTGAAAATAGAAGACCTACACAATGTGTATTGTCTCCAACTCCCTGGATCCTCCTCTCTCTGTAGACAACACATCATCGTCTGACGTCACGGGAGGCTTGACCAGATCTTGTCTCTGAGCTATAGCTCCACCCACTGTCATATATATATATATATATATATATATATATATATCTTTATTGGAACATTTAGGGAGAGTGACACAGGATTACAATGCTACAGGAAGAGCAGTATATTTCTCTGTGTACATAAACCATTTGTGATCATTTTTCTTATATATATATATATATATATATATATATATATATATATATTTTTTTTTTTTTTTATTTTTTTTTATTCTTTTAGTAAATGTATCCATACTAATGCTCGCTTTTCTGCTTTTTGTCATTTCAGGTCCAAGGTTTTTTTTTTGGTTTTTTTTTTTTGCATTTCTTCATTTAGGCAAGAAGCCACTTCCTTAACAGCTGTATTATCTTAAACCCACATAAACATTTCTCCCTTGACTTTTTTTTTGTAAAATAAGACAAGTCTGAGTAGATATATGCATTACAGACGCAAGAGGTTTCAGCATTCCCAACGCCAGAAAGAGCGCATCTCGGAGGAGAAAGGTTCTGATCGCCTCCTACAGATCGTTTCCGAGAAGTACGGCGACGCGGCCTAGACAGTGAATGGCAATCTACTCCACGCCGTGGATCAATGCATTTGTGCCTAAACTTTTGAAAAAAAAAAAAATTATGAATTTGTAAGTCTGAAAAAAATATTTAATTTAAAATTGTATACTTGCAATAATGAAAAAGTGTACTTCGGGGACAAAAACAAAATAACAAAAAAAAGACAGTTTTTTGTTGGTGTCGAATTCCACTAGTGTTTATATTTTCTGGAGGAAAGAAAAATGGGGAGGGGGCGGGGCTTAAGCGCCCAGTTATTTACAAAACCAGCAAGTGTCCAGTAAAAAGAAAAGAACTGAAGTGATGATATTAGCCATTCCTTAGGGTAGGAGGAACAGATGGATCTAATAGACCTATGACAAATATATAAATATATATATATAAATATATATTAAAATGTAGTGCATATGGTAAACTTTGGTTCATTTGTTTAAAAGCTGTTTTTGCTCCTGTATAAATAATAATGATGAATAACTTTTTTAAAAAAAGAGACTTTACTGTAAATAGTTTTTTTTTTCTTTTGTGCGTCTTTTCTGTCCCTTTTTTTGTTTGTTTCTTTTTTTTTTTTTTTTTTTGTTCTTGTGACTTGTCATGTGAACTCTGTGGGGGAGGTGATGCAGGATAACACGCTGAGCCTAGAAATTGCTTCTCGGTCATTATACAGAGTTGTTATTCCAGTCTATGGAACAGCAGGTCTTAAGACACACCATGTACATAGTGCAGGCAGCAAAAAAAATAAAAAATAAAAAAAATAAAAATTCTAAAAAAAAAAGTTTCAAAAATGGCATCTTGAGTTTTGCCAAGCTGCACATTTGAGTCTATTCTGGGATTTTTTCATAGGTACAAGGTTAGAATGCTACAAAATGTTACCACTGTGCCTTCCAATGTTTGTATCATCATTATGGAAATAATAAAAAAAAAATATAAAAAAAATTAAAAAAAATTAAGTGGCTGTGATATAGCTAACCAATTTACAAGTGTTAACTACATATGTAGCTAAAGCGGTATGCAACAAGTTGTTTTTTTTTCAGAATATTTGATAGGTGTCTACTAGCGGAACTGCGTGCTTGATGACCACTTGCTGCCATTTTTCGTAAATTTTTTTGTAAAAATAGCAGCTTCATGGCCTGACCTTGTCAACGTGGGAAGGCGTCATGGTCAGAAGCGCCTAATGTACAAGTACGCAAGCATCATCCAGCTTCTTTTTTTTTTAGTTTTTGTGGGCCAGTACGAATGTGATATGTTTTTTCTTGTTTTATTTTTCCAGCTTGGCGTCACTTTCCTTGCCGACAGATATTGGCATGTACTGACCCGGCTACCATTACAGATTCTATGGGATGCAGTATGGTTTCTATACTGTCCTCATCACAGAGCATTTGTTAGGCTCTTATTGTCCCAAATGTCAAGCTTTTTTTTTCCCAGCCACACAAACTTGGCATGTATTAAACTCTATCCCTCACTTTAAGTAGGATTATCACCATCGGAAATGCCCTAACACGGTCTAAACGTCCATCTGTTCTCCAGCTATATACATTCAACAACCGCATTTGTAAATTTTATGCAACAAATGACAAAAACGTATCATTATTTTGGAATTGTGTATGTAAAATTTATATTTTTACATGTAGACTCTTGTTATTATGTGTTTTACTATGTTGTATTGGATTTTTTTTTTTTTTTAAATCTGTGTGGTTGACTGAAAAAAAAAACTTTTAAATTGAATCTTTAAAATATGCTACAATTTTTTTTTTTCCATTTTGTTTTTGTGTTTGTTTCCATTCATGAACAAGACTGACAGTTTTCCCTGTAAATCACTTCATTTCTTTCATATGTATGATGAAAATCTGTAAATATGTTAAATGTGGGAAAAAATGAGATTGGTTTATACATTGGTTTAGTCATTGGTTTATACATTTCTTTTGTAAATGTGGAGGTGGATTAGGGTCAATTGTACATTAGTCTATAATGAAATTATTGGGTGGCTTCATATATATATATATATATATATATATATATATATATACCCTGATATCAGCCGATTCCTCCTTGCCCGTGATGTTACTTTAACAGGAAAAAAACCTGAAACTGATTTCGTACATTGTATTATGAACTATTTTTTTTCCGTTTTACAGTTTCACAGGTTATAAGTTGTCCAATAGTTATGCCCAAAGTAAAAATGGGTAAAAAAAAAAAAATATCTACACAGATTATTGTGGAATATCACAACCTTTTTTTGTTGGTGCTTTTTCAGTGTCCGTTTGAAATTTTAGAAATTTTTGAAATTTCAAATTCAAGTACCTGGAATTTTAAAAGGAAAAGGAATAGTCAATGCAAACTAATAGCAATGCGGGGGCATGAGTACTATGTAATATTAGAGCGCGTATATACATGAACTATTATGTAAACCTATTTGACAACATAAAGTGGTGCTTCTATTTTTAACTCAAAGTCGATGTGAATGCTTCTTTTTCCGACCTTGAAATATTGCGTGACCGTCTTTTTCTGTTTTGACTTTAACATTTCAGGAACAATTCCAAGTGTATTTGTAGTCCAGTCTCAGTTGCAAAAGAAATAGTGACATACCTTTACTGATTTACATATGGGAAAAAATATATAAATGTTTAAAATTAATTTAACCTTCTTGTACCACATGAGGCAGTATACAATTATATAATTAACTAGAGAATGATGATGTCAGAGAAGAGACTCTTGGGCCCCAAGACGAAATTCATAAGAGCCCCCATATATCATATGCCATTTATATTACTGGAGTATTCTTTTAAGGTCCATTCTGGCACCAGGAACTTAGAGTAACTCCTATCTCTGCACCCCCTATATGTATGTACAAAGTGAGGCTTGGTATACTCTCCAACTAGTCAACAGTTCAAATTAACACTCCTCCAACAAAAATACACAGCTACCCTTCTGCCTGGCAGGTTATTTAACTATATTGTTCAAGCTTGGAGCAGTTCTACTGGATTTTGTGTCATAATGTAAATTTAGGAACCGTAATGGGGTCTTCAATTATCCCTCTTAAGGCAATGGGATTAGAAGATGACAAAAGTTTAAAGACTCCTACACTGGAGAATATTGTTTTAAAGCAAAGTAGATGACCACCCCACCATGTACATATCACAGGTGTTTGTTTTTTTACATTCATATGATCCACCTCCACATTGAAGTGGGGATACGTGTCACCCAACACACATTCTGTCTTATGGAAGGGAATTCTTTGCTAAAAATCACATTGGTGCAAAGAACAGGAAAATAAATACAACTGTTAACCCAACCAGCAATGCACCTTATTCTGGTTCAGTCTTCCAATTCCCCATCCTTTTTTCTTATTTTTGAGGGGTGATTGGTGGAAAGACATCTTGCAGGTGTAAAAAGGGTAATTTTTGCCACACTGGCCAAACAGAATATTCTGTTGTATCATAAGCTCCAAGTGGTACTGCCCTAGAGGAAAGCAGCAAAGCATCGGAACAAAGAAGCACAAATGAAAACTGGAACAAAAGTATCACCACTCCCGGCCTATGGAGGTTCCCAGCCTTTGTGTGCCCCTTATTCTTTGCCATGAAGGACTTGAAATTGATGCATATTTGTGCAGTGCTGGGCTGTCAATATTCATTTCAAGTATTATAGACATATGTAATGGTGAAAATTTATGAACTGTGGCCTTTTTCATTGTTACTTGTAATGCAATTAAGTAAAGATAAGGAAAAAAAAGCAGAAATTCACCATGTATCAGTGCCTGGCTTTTATTATAACATTTCTTTTGTCTAGTGCTCTTTTTGCTAATACACTGTAGTAGTCCCTAAAGCATTAAAATATATATATATATATATATATATATATATATATATATATATATATATATATATTTATATTGAAGATAAAAATTTCCTTCCATTTACCGTAAAAAAAAGGAACTGTGATTCTGAATATTTCTCTCCAAAATTGTCAACTCAAAATCTTTTTTTTTTTCTTTTCTTTTTTTTTTACTATTTATGCATTGTTCTTGTGTTACAAAGAGGAAAGTGTACGGTGGTTCCCATTTTGTTCTAGAATCTTTTTATTTTATTTTTTTAAGTGGTCGCAGAGGGGACATTTTGTTTGCGGCTGAACAAATACATAAGAAAAAATGAAAAAAAAATGGGAAAAAGGCAAAAAATAAAAGAAAAAAAAGAAAGAAATATAAAAGAACAGTTACACCTTGTTCTCAATGTGTGGCTGAGTGCCTCGACTTTTTCATGTTTTGGTGTGGTTCTGATTTGTAGAAGTGTCCGAACAGGTTGTGTGCTGGAGTTTCTTTGAGAAAAAATGCACAGCTTAGTGTAGGCCATTACCTGTCTCTCAACAGTAGTTATTCAATGCAGCCATGTACATAACCGTTATGTAGCAATAAATGTGCCGTTTTTATAAACCGCTCGATGCCTCCTTTTTTGTGTGTATGTGACCATGTGGATTTTAATTTGGATAGATTAAAAATTTCAGATTAGTTTTAGAAAAAAGTTTGTAGAATCAGCCTTTTTTGAAGTGGACGTTCCTATTTAAAGGGAACCTGTCTCGCCGGGACCTGGGCAAAAAGGCCAATAACCTTTAAAAAGCTTTTCATACTTACCATCATGGTCCCGGGGACGCTCTCTGTGCCAATCCAAGGGCAAAGAAATCAGCGTTGATTATTTTCCCACTTAATATTTAAATGAGCAGCGATAAGTCCAACGTCTATAGAGAATTGGAGATGTATTCATGAGGTCCGTGCAGCAACGCTGCCCATCCACACCTCCTGGATCTTGAGTGACGGTCTTCAGTGTTCAGGTCCCGTCTAATCCTTCTGTTCAGGTCTTCTCAACATGTGCGGTACACACAGAAGCTTCAGAGAACCTTCAACAGGGGACCACGTATAGGTTTTCACCGGATCCAATACAAGAAAAGGATGAAGAACGTCAAACAAGCTCAAAGAAGAGGGGAGAAGGTTGGACTATGGAGTAGTCTGAACCCAATTGCATAATGAGCTTGAAAAAAAGAATCCGCAATTTCTCAGTGACTAGACCTGCATCACCAGGACCAGGATGGTAAGTATGTAAGAGTTTATTACAATGGTATAGGACTTCTTACCCTGGTCCTCAGCATGACAGGTTCCCTTAGAAATTTTAAATATAAGCTTCAAAATAGATAATTTATAGTATTTCTTATATTGTGTCTAGACCCCCTTCACTGTTTTCTTTTTTTTTCCAGGGAAATGGCACAATTGCAACCTCTTGACTCCACATAATGGAACATAAACTAAACAATAATGTGGTTAGTTCGTACAGGAAACTCTTTTTTGTTTGTTCTTTGTTTAACTTAGAAATAGTTTTCCCCCAAAAAATTCTGGAATTACCAAATTTACAGCATGAAAGTAATGCAACATAAAAAGACATTAAGTTCAAATCCACAGTTTCTCCACAATAATTTTGGAGCCAATACTTAATTAATACAAAAATTACAAAATTAATTTGCCCCCACAGTTTAGATTTAAAGGGAATCTGTGAACTGCAATTCACATTCCAAACTGCTGACACTGTTATATAGCTGTTATGTCAAGCAGACACATGGTGCCTTTCATATATCCATCTGTGCTTCCAGAATGCAGAAACATGTTTTTATTCTCTGGTACAAAGAGTCAAAGAGGTGTTCCCAAACTCCTGAAGAGCTACAAGCTACAATGATTCCTCTCTTCCCCCTCACTGCTTGATAGACACCTTGAAGCTGAGTCCCAAGCAGGGTCAGGTAGGGAAAGGGGAAGAAGTAAAAGAGTAGAAGAGGTGTTACCTCTTTGATAGTGATGAGCGAATACTGTTAGATCGAATAGATATATATTTTCACTAATCGAATACTTGTTCCCATAGACTTTAATGGGATTGAATATTCGATCGAATATTCGCGGGATATTCGTACGAATTCGAATATCTCACCATTCGCTCATCACTACTCTTTGACTCTTTTTGTACTATAGAAAAAAAGCATTTTCAATGTTCTTAAAGTTATTTTGTGTCTCATCGACCTAAAATCTATCTATCTTCCATCTGTCTATCATCTATCTATCTATCTATCTATCTATCTATCTATCTATCTATCTATATCTATCACCTATCTCCTATCTATCTATCTATCTCCTATCTATCTCCTATCTATCTATCTATCTATCTCCTATCTATCTCCTATCTATCTATCTATCTATCTATCTATCTATCTATCTTCTATCTATCTATCTATTATCTATCTATCTATCTATCTATCTATCTCCTATCTATCTATCTATCTATCTATCTATCTATCATCTATCTATATATCTATCTATCTATCTCCTATCTATCTATCTATCTATCTATCTATCTATCTCCTATCTATCTATCTATTTATCTATCTATCTATCTATTATCTATCTATCTATCTATTTATCTATCTATTATCTATCTATCTTCTATCTATCTTCTATCTATCTATTATCTATCTATCTATTTATCTATCTATTATCTATCTATCTATCTATCTATCTATCTTCTATCTATCTATTATCTATCTATCTATTTATCTATCTATTATCTATCTATCTATCAGTTTAGAACTTAAATTACAGCTGACAGATTGCCTTTGAGCAGCTGTACATAGTAGAATAATGTCAGTGTATGGTGACCTCATGGATCCCCCCTGATGTCTGCTAAGAGAAGAATCAGATAGGAGGGGATACCAGGTTGGGAAATTAATATTAGTTTTGATTATAGAAGGCCAAGAAGCCCAGAGTGGTCCCAAACTATTATATCAGTTTGTTGCACACCACGACAAGAAAAGGAGGGCCGCTATCTTGTTAAAGCCTGCACAAAAAATGATGCAACCAACATTGCTTATCAGCTGATCGCTTTTACAAGGGGTTATGAGCTGTGAGGATTAATATCTCACAATTATCGGCCCGTGGAAAAGGACCTTAAGTAGGGATGAGCGTGACTTAAGCATGCCCGAGTCGGAACGCATGGCATTTAAATACTAGTTTGATGCAGCCCTAGGGAGTCTTGGAAAACATGGATACAGCCTATGGCCTATGGCTGTATCCATGTTTTCCAGGACTCCCTAGGGCTCCATTCAATTCTTCAACTACTGGTATTCAAATGCCAAGTGATCCAACTTGACCATGCTTGAGTCACGCAATGTCAAAAGATAACAATTTAAGTTGAGCTACCCGATTGTTCTCTCCCTGACATCTTCTATCAGGAGGCCACTAGATGGCCATTAAATGGCTAATAGTCCTACTAAAATTGCAAGGTTATTTTTGCCATAGAGACATTGATCCACATGGTCCAGGCGGTGAGATGCTCATCAATCACTAAACAGGTGCTACCCTGGGCAGTATAAAACGTTATACCAATTTTACTTTTACATAGATACATAGAGGAAATTTGGTAAGGACTTGCAAAGTCTGGTAAAACTTTTACTCCAAACTTTTCCTCCATTTTTATACCAAGCAAAGGGTTTTTTATAGTTACCTTTTGTATTTAGGTCAGTTTTTTGTTTTTAGCCAAAAAAAACAGGAGTGGGTCCAAGTCACAGTAAAAGCCACACATCTTTCCATTGTAGTTTTTCTTAATATCAATTCAACCCAAATTTTTGCCAAGTTCACCCAACACTAATCATGACCCGTGAAGATGACCAATCTTAAGTTCAGTTTTCACTGTAAATAATGGCAATCCTATAGATGATTTTGAGCCCCAAAATGTTTCCTCCTGCTACTGAGAGAAAATCTTTCATGGCTTGCATGAGAAGGAGATGAGCAGACCATATTGGTGGAGTGGAAGTGGCCACCAGTTTGCAGCAGGATAGAAAGAAAGGAGGATGGCCTGTGTCTATTCTAGCACCTACCCATGTCACTTCAGCTGATCATTTTTAGCCCCCCCCAATAGTTTTTGGATAAGCCTAACTAGGGAGGCAGCTTTAATCCAATTCCAATATCGATCAGCCAACAACCTATAGTGACAATAATTCCCCAGTAGAAAGGCTATACTAATAGAAAACCATTTCAGGTGGTCAACATCATCTGGGAAGATGTGGTGGACAATTCCAAAAACACGACTCCTCGAAAAGAACATTTGCTAGTAAATCCTATTTTTCATGGGTATAAATATTGATCACTTTTCTTTTTGAGTCATTATTGCCCAAAAACCATGGATCTTCTGAAACACGTTGCAAAATGAAACCTTCCGAGGCGGGAAGGGACGGGTGTATATCATCGCAATAATCACAGGTGTGGTTTCATGGAGATACATGCGCTGGGGAGCAATAAGTGTGAGCTTTTTTTTGCTCTCCGAACATCCCCTTTAAGCTCTTGGATCCCAAACAGGCCCCATCTTCCAAATCCCATTTATGTTATTAGTATGTTCATATTTGGTGGAGGGATCCTTGGGCCTCCACAGGCACCAGGTGGCGACAACAGCACCCCCTATACCTACTCCATTACCCTGATTATTGACAAATTGGCTTCAACCACACCCTACAATTGTGGGCATCTCGGGGCCAATTCTCTGGATAAGACCCGCTTGTATTCTGAGGTACAGTGATAACCTGAAGGCTGACACCATGATGTTATAAGATGCTGACATGACAGGAATATGCCGGCATTGAAGAATCAGCAGCTTGTTGTTCTCTGGTAACAGCCCACAAATAACCCGGCAAACCGCTGGAATTTAAGAGACTTTTCAATCTGAGATAAGCTTAAAGTCTCACTAATCCGCCGAATCTCTACAAATGTAGAGTATTTGTCTGCTGCTGGAAGTCTACAAGCTGTTCAGACTCTTCTATAAAGCAAGATGTCATTTGTAAAAGGAACGGCCCAACCTTCCAGATAAACTGAAGGATAAAACCACAGAGTTTTCCCGTCTCTCCCCCGGATCTATAGCTTAAAGGGAAAGCAACTCACTATATATTCTCTGGTGACCGGACGGCCAAGGAAGTGTCACAATCTGATGGAGACATTCCTGGGAAACCCTGTCTGGCTGGAGGCCACGAGAGACAACACATGTGGCCACAGGATGTCCTGTACATATCACTGTTAGTGTCCCTTGTATCACTACTAGGGGTGACCACTGTCCTATGAGACAGCTCCTACATTATAACACCAACAGGGAGCAGTGTGTTCTCCTCACATCATCACACCAGCAGGGAGCAGTGTGTCCTCACCACAGCATCACACCAGCAGGGGGCAGTTTATCCTCCCCACATCATCACACCAGCAGGAAGCAGTGTGTCCTCCCTACATCATCACACCAGCAGGAAGCAGTGTGTCCTCCACAACATCACACCAGCAGGAAGCAGTGTGTCCTCCACATCATCACACCAGCAGGAAGCAGTGTGTCCTCCCTACATCATCACACCAGCAGGAAGCAGTGTGTCCTCCACAACATCACACCAGCAGGAAGCAGTGTGTCCTCCACATCATCACACCAGCAGGGAGCAGTGTGTCCTCCACATCATCACACCAGCAGGGAGCAGTGTGTCCTCCCTACATCATCACACCAGCAGGGAGCAGTGTGTCCTCCTCACAGCATCACACCAGCAGGAAGCAGTGTGTCCTCCACAACATCACACCAGCAGGAAGCAGTGTGTCCTCCACATCATCACACCAGCAGGGAGCAGTGTGTCCTCCACATCATCACACCAGTAGGGGGCAGTATGTCCTCTGCACATCACACCAGCAGGGAGCAGTGTGTCCTCACCACATGATCACACCAGCAGGGAGCAGTGTGTCCTCACCACATGATCACACCAGCAGGGGGCAGTTTATCCTCCCAACATCATCACACCAGCAGGGAGCAGTGTGTCCTCCCTACATCATCACACCAGCAGGGAGCAGTGTGTCCTCACCACATGATCACACCAGCAGGGGGCAGTTTATCCTCCCCACATCATCACACCAGCAGGGAGCAGTGTGTCCTCCCTACATCATCACACCAGCAGGGAGCACTGTGTCCTCCCTACATCATCACACCAGCAGGGAGCACTGTGTCCTCCCTACATCATCACACCAGCAGGAGCAGTGTGTCCTCCCTACATCATCACACCAGCAGGGAGCAGTGTGTCCTCCCTACATCATCACACCAGCAGGTGACAGTGTGTCCTCCACATCATCACACCAGCAGGTGACAATGTGTCCTCCACATCATCACACCAGCAGGAAGCAGTGTGTCCTCCACATCATCACACCAGTAGGGGACAGTTTGTCCTCTGCACATCACACTAGCAGGAAGCAGTTTGTCCTCCACATCATCACACCAGTAGGGGACAGTGTGTCCTCCACATCATCACACCAGTAGGGGACAGTGTGTCCTCCACATCATCAGACCATTAGGGGCAGTTTGTCCTCTGCACATCACACCAGCTGGAAGCAGTGTGTCCTCCACATCATCACACCAGCAGGAAGCAGTGTGTCCTCCACATCATCACACCAGCAGGAAGCAGTGTGTCCTCCACATCATCACACCAGTAGGGGACAGTGTGTCCTCCACATCATCAGACCATTAGGGGCAGTTTGTCCTCTGCACATCACACCAGCTGGAAGCAGTGTGTCCTCCACATCATCACACCAGCAGGAAGCAGTGTGTCCTCCACATCATCACACCAGCAGGAAGCAGTGTGTCCTCCACATCATCACACCAGTAGGGGACAGTGTGTCCTCCACATCATCAGACCATTAGGGGCAGTTTGTCCTCTGCACATCACACCAGCTGGAAGCAGTGTGTCCTCCACATCATCACACCAGCAGGAAGCAGTGTGTCCTCCACATCATCACACCAGCAGGAAGCAGTGTGTCCTCCACATCATCACACCAGCAGGTGACAGTGTGTCCTTCACATATCCAGACCAGCAGAAGGCAGTGTGTCTTCCCCACATCATGAAACCAGCAGGGGGCAGGATATTCTCCACAACAGATTCAAGACTGAATCACTCACCATAAGACTTTGTATTTTAACCCAACTTTTGTCTGATACCAAACAGAACTGGGATTCAATGCTAAAGACAATATCATTCCAGCTTGTAGCAGTCCACGCTTATCATTCACAATACCGTTTTTTGCCTTTTACACCCAGATGTAGCGCCCACCAACTTCTATATAGTGGCAGTACATGTTGATAGGACAGCATGCCAGCATGGGGGCTCTGGCACCTGTCCCACTGTGCTACTGTACACTATATACAGTGCTGTACTTTACAGATACCACACAGTATAGTACTGTAGTTACAAATGTCTGATAGAGGACTGAACTATACAGGTGAGTGGCAGTGGTATGATTGTAGGGGGGGGGGGGGAGTGAAAAAAAAATCTAGCCTTTAGATGCAAAATCAATTCTGTCCTTGGTAGATTAACCCTTTGAGGATCAAGCCCAAAATGACCCAGTGGACCGCGCCAAGTTTAATTTTTACGTTTTTGTTTTTTCCTCCTCTAGCACTTTCATATTTTTATCTACAGGGCCATGTAAGGGCTTGTTTTTTCCAGGAACAGGTGTACTATGTAATGGCGCTTTTAATTCCACCATAACATGTATGATGGAACCCCCAAAATATTATTTAAGGAAACATAAATTGGTGAAATTGGAAAAAAGAATGCAATGTGGTAACTTTTGGTGAGGTCCTGTGTCTACGTAATGCACTATATGGTAAAAGCGACATAATACCATTATTCTATAGGTCAGTCCGAACACAACCATATGCAGGTTTACATAGATTTTCTGATTATTATTTTTTTCTTTTAATTGAATTTTTTTTTTGCAGTTAGTTATTAATAAAATGGTCCTTTTGTGACTCTTATAACGGTTTTAGTTTTTCACCTACAGGGCTGTATGGGGTGTCATTTTTTTGCGCGACGATCTTTTCTTTTTATTAATACCATATTTGCGTAGCTCGGACGTTTTGATCACTTTTTATTAAATTTTTTATAAAAATATAATTTAACAAAAAATCGGTAAATCCTGGCACTTTTTTCCCTCTTTTCGTTTACGCCATTCGCCGTATAGAATGATGATTGTTATATTTTAATAGCCCGGACAATTACACACGCTACGGTATATAATATGTTTAGTTATTTAATTATAATTATTTTTATATGTTTTATTTATCAAATGGGAAAGGAGGGTGATTTTAACTTTTATTTGGGGAGGGGCTTTGAGGTATTGTAGAAAACACTTTTCCTTTTTTTTTTTTTTTTACACTTTTTAAGTCCCCTTGGGGGACTTTTACATACAGTTTTTAGGTTACGTACACTGATCATTGCTATGCCATAGGCATAGCATTGATCAGTGTAATAGGAGCTCTGCTGATTGAGCCTGCCTGTGGCAGTCCGTGAAAGCGATCGGGACCACCACAGTCACTGTAGGGGTCCTGATCGGTAAGTGATAGGAGCTGCTCCTGTCACTTACACTTAAACACAACGGTCGCGGCCTTTAAGGGGTTAGTGACAGACTGCAGCGCGATTGCTGCAGTCTGTCATTAACGGTGAGGGCCAAGCTGTTCACCTGCTATGAAGCGCGCTCCGCTCTGGATAAAGGGGTTACCCAGACTTATAAAAACATGGCCGCTTTTTTCCAGAAACAGACCTCTCAGGTTGGGTGTGGGTTTTGCAGCTTAGCTCCACTGAAATGAATGGAGCTGAATTGTGATGCCAGGCACTGTGGTGCTCGACCAGTCACCTACTAAGTTGTTCCTGGTGACACAACTCCTGTGGTGGTTGGTCGGTGGTGTAGTACAGCCTAGCCAGTGATGGAAATGTTGTGACGCCAGTGCTCATTCAGCACACCGGTGTGGTGGTATACCTGCTTTGTTGATAGGTCTGGCTATACTATTCCCCAATGGTTCATGACCTGCCAGGCTGTGATGGGTCCCTTGGGCTCCTCTCACGGTAGTCCTGAATGGCAATTGACCCACCCAGACTATCGGTACTGCCACCCACAGAAAGGGGAAAATGACCCAAGGTGTGTAGCTGAGGTTTATAGGTGCTGGTGCAATGATGACTGACTCCCAGTAGAATAAATATAATAGCTTTACTGAAGTCTCTTAGACTACAATACACTTTGGCAGCAAAGGACTTGACTAGGTACAGACTTGTGTTCACTGGATCTGTGCTGGAAGATACTTGAAAGTTCTGATATAATAGAGGTAGATGTAGCGGTACTGGTGTAGCTTAGAGTTGAGCAGTGAAGAGAAGAAAAGAGGAGTCAGTCAGAGGAGTCCCAACCCAAGGTAGTTATGTGCTCTGCTCAAACTTTAGAGAGAATACTTGAGAGATACTTGTGCCTGTGTTTCGACTATACTGTCGCTGACCACCTTTTGCCCTACAGTGTCGGGATACCCATCCTTCTAGGGTGACACAAGCCACAGTCGGGTTTACCTGGGTGTAGCTAAGTGTTTGAAATTATCCGGTGTCACCTGCGCTGCGAGATAGAGTACGTAGACCTTTGTTACGGTTGCTTTGCTCTATCTGGGTCAGTTCCTCTGTAGCTATGATACTGCCCTGCATTTTTTAGAGATGTTCTCAGCATGGGCAGGGTTATTCCCCGACTTGTCCTCCTTGGGGAATTTAGCACTGCATAGTTAGAGTAGTAGATAGACTGAAGAAGTGGAGTGTCTCTGGTTGCTCCATACACAGGTGTTTTGGCTCAATAACACAGCTGGACTGTCCCAGACAGGGATCCTGGGAGAGCCAGGCTCTGGCTAACTTCAGCATGGATGCTTACTCTGTGTATGTCCTTCTCCCACGAGAATCAGAGAGAAACTACTGCTACCCTTCCTCCCACCAAGTGACTATTTCCTACAAGGGTGTGTAAAAGCCCCTGTGAGTGGTGGAGAAGAGTGTGCAGAGAGAGAGAGAGAGAGAGAGAGAGAGAGAGAGTGAGAGAGAGAGAGAGAGAGAGAGAGAGAGAGAGAGAGAGAGAAGAATAGCCATTGGCAGAAAAGAAAGAGGTATCTCCATTGGACAATCAATCAATACAGTAAGAGCAGTAACCCTTTGTTCACTACCGCTGTGCAACATATACAGGTTCACATACAAAATACTGACACCTGGTGCTGAAACCAATAAATACCTTCATCACCACCTTACTTTTAAATAGAGGGCTTATACGACAGGTGTAGTACAAGAGACACCCTTGGTGGGACACCGCAGCAGAACCTGGGGACAGGGGTGGCGCTGTTTTTGCAAGCCCCCCTGTCATAAAAGATATAAGATGCATAAGTTTTGTCTCATTCTCTTCTTCTACTCCACGTATGTCAAACTCGGGCCCTCCAAAGCTTTAGAGTTTTACACCTCTGTTGTAGTCGGTGCTATCCATAAGTGATGATTGGACTCTATGGTGGCTAAGCCCACCTTTCCCTGTTGCTAGCCCCTCTCCCTCGTTCACTTTTTCGTAGCTCCTTCCCATCGCTGACCTCCTTACACATTTGCTTACAATTCAGTTTTTCATTTATTTTCGACAAGATTTTTCAAAAGGCAAAACACAAACACTTCAGGGGAAATTTGCCAAAAATTCTTTAGATCACGAGGAATAATCTGCCACCTACAAAGGCAAACAAACAGTCTGTTCTCTTTAATCTCTGCGCTCCACAGAACCATATGTGCAAAATGTGGAATGTATGAGACTAGTTATTTTGGCTCAAGCACTCGGTTCCTTTTTCCACATCGTGGTCATAAGCTGAGATGTTACTCATTCTCTTTAATGGACTTTTACTCTCTGTTTCCAGAAGAATTGGATTGTTTTCCAAAGTGTGCACAAAAATCATTGGACCCCCATAGCAGAGCTCAAAATGGCCCCTAACTTTTGAGGTGGAATAAACGTCAATGACCTAACAATAGGGCTTCCACTACTAACGTACCTTAATTTTTAGTGCTTTCCTGCAGGCACCATAATGCTGTCCAGTGGAGGCACTATAGCTTTGTGGGAGGTACAGTGGGGGCTATTACTTTTTGGGGCATAAAAGAGTACACTAGTATTGTGAGGGGCACTACTACTGTGTGGAGAGTGGTGAAAGGAGCATTGAGGGTAGTAGAAGTACTTGCTTGTCTACAGAGATGAGTAGTAGCTGGAAGAACTCTTCATGGCAATCTGAGACAGATGTAGAAGAGAAAACAGTCAGAGTAGATATCCCCTATGAGTCACTGGATATTACTGCACTGTAATCAGTATATATGAAAAAGCTGTAAATTAACAAATGTTGCCCTATTTTAAGACAAACTAAAAAATGTATATTTTCATGTCAACTTTGGTGCATTTAGCTACCCACATGTAATGTGTGTAGCCAAGGTCAGTTTATAATGTGGGTGGTATGGGGGGTCAACCAGGGACCAAAGCTCTAGGGGGGCCCATGATTATCCAAACCGGTCACATTATGAAACATCACTCAGAACGTCTCTCAGGTATTCAATGGAGGATCCTGTAGTTTTGCAACTTTGGGTTCTCCTGTGTGTTTATTCTGCTCTTGACTGCATCTGATTTGGGGGGTTGGGGGCCATACTGAAATTATGCACTAGTGCTAATGAGTCTTTAGCTACGCTACTGGTGTGGCAGTAATATTTGCCCCTTCTATACTGTTATTGTTGGTAATATTGGGCTCAGTATAGTGGATTTGGTCTGTAAGAATATTGTGGTAATACCGTGTTCCTCCAAAACAGGGCTAGGGCCTATTGTCAGGTAGGTTCTATTTTGGGAGAAACACAGTATGTCCCTACGCTGTAGCTCCATTATATATGGTAATTGGCTTCCATACTGTATGTCCCAGTGTTATTAGGCTCCTATACTGTAAGTTCCCCCTAGTTAGGCCTCCATACTGTATACCTCCCTCCCCCTCTGCAGTAAAGCACTCCCTGTCTGCTGGTAAATTATTTGCATACTGCTGTTATCTTGTTGCACCTCTGAGCTGCTTTACACTTGCCTATCTCCTCTAGCGGATCGTTCTAACTCATGGGTCTGAATGAGATGCATTTTGTCGACATTGATGCTAGTTAACCTGCTTCTCATTGGACATAACTACTATAATACTGCTCCTATATACAAGAATATAACTACTATAATACTGCTCCTATATACAAGAAAATAACTACTATAATACTGCTCCTATACACAAGAATATAACTACTATAATACTGCCTCCTACATACAAGAATATAACTACTATAATACTGATCCTATATACAAGAATATAATTATTATAATACTGCTCCTATATACAAGAATATAGCTACTATAATACTGCTCCCTATATACAAGAATATAACCACTATAATACTGCTCCTATATACAGGAATATAACTACTATAATACTGCTCCTATATATAAGAATATAACTACTATAATACTGCCCCCTATATAAAAGAATATAACTACTATAATACTGCCCCCATATACAAGAATATAACTACTATAATACTGCCCCCTATATACAAGAATATAACTACTATAATACTGATCCTATATACAAGAATATAACTACTATAATACTGCCACCTATGTACAAGAATATAACTACTATAATACTGCTCCCTATATACAAGAATATAGCTACTATAATACTGCTCCTATATACAAGAATATAACTACTATAATACTGCCCCTATATACAAGAATATAACTACTATAATACTGCTCCCTATATACAAGAATATAACTACTATAATACTGCTCCCTATATACAAGAATATAACTACTATAATACTGCTCCTATATACAAGAATATAACTACTATAATACTGCCCCTATATACAAGAATATAACTACTATAATACTGCTCCCTATATACAAGAATATAGCTACTATAATACTGCCCCTATATACAAGAATACAATCTTTGCACTTCCTCCAGTGTGTGGCTTGTTTTCATGGCTCTTTAGTTCCCTGTAGAGATGAATGCTCCATGTTACATGTTGTCCCGATTAGCGTGTTACTTAACGTGATCTCCTCACATTTGGCTCTCAGCAGAACACATGATCTTCTTCATGTCTTTTTTTTACAAGAGCAATAAACATTTTTTTTCCTCTTTAACAAGGTGCCATGTGTACAGCTGCCTGGTGGAGGATGAGAACTTCAATAGGCAGTGTTACATCACAGACACTTCTGACACAAACTTGTTACAGTGCAGGAAACAGATCAATGGTGTCAAAGGGTGAAAGAAAAAAATCATCAAAAAATTGTGCAAAATGTAAAAATTCTGTGAAATGGCTGGTTGCCCAATACGTTCAGCAGTTACCTAGGAAGGTTGAACACATTTCTATTACTTTATTCCTCTAATATGAGACTATGAAAATTTACTCTAACTACCCCCCCCCCCCCCCCCCCCCCCCCCCCCCATTTCAGTTCTGGTGAGTATGAGATGATGCTTGCATGCAGATATTGGCTTAAAGGGAGCCTGTCACCCGGCATTGCGGCGGAGAGCCCGCCCGACCCCCCAGGTGGAGCCCCGGATACTTACCCTTTGCTTCAAGTCTTGCTCCTGGACCTGGTCCCCTGACGGAGATATCGGCGCCGGAAGGTGAGCGCGCACTGACCAGAGATAAGTCCGATGCCCATAGAGAATGACTAGAGCCGTCATTCTCTATGGGAGTCAGACTCATCTCTGGAGCGCGCACGCAGGGCTGACAATGGCGATATCTCCTTCCCGGGTCCAGGAGTGGGACTCTGTATCCTGGGCTCCACCGGAGGGTCAGGCAGGCTCTGCGCCACAATGCCGGGTGACAGGTTCCCTTTAAAGGTCTAGTGGAAGTAATGGCCAGAAGGTTCAGTGGGGGACACGACTACTCACTTCCTCCACCAGTCTAGCTACTCCTACAGGGGTATTATCTAAACCCTCCTGTGAGTGGTGGGGAAGAGTGTGTGCTGTGTGAGAAGATAGGACAGATAAGAAAAAGCACCTCCTAGTGGTCAACAAAAAACACATGACACAGAAACATTTAACCCATGACCTTCAGCTGTGCATAAGAAATTAGACATATAAGAATAGTGACACCTAGTGGGGAAACTACATACTTCATCCACCACTTTACTTACTGGGGTGCGCTTGCACAACACCCATGGTGGGACACCACAGATTCTAAAATCCTGCAGCCGGCAAGTGCAGGGGGGAAATTGATTACAAGTACTGACTTACCTTTCTCTCCGACCCAGTCACTGAGTAGCTGAGCGGCCAGTGCATCAGCCGGGTTGTGATATGTCAACATTGGAGATCTCAGAGACTGGCGGGGGTCCTGCGGCCACTCCCCCAATTCACCGCAGGAACAGGGTAAATCAGGGAGGTAAGTCAGTATTTGTAATCCATTTCCCCCTGCACCTGCCGGCTGCCCGATTTTAAAATCCGCTAGACTTCTTCTTTAGGTGATTTTGGGCAAACGGTCTCCAATTACATCATAAAAGACATGTCTAGTAGTTACTCCTCAATCACCAAGAGGTACACTACCCAAAAGTTGCTTCTGAGAGCTGTTTAATAGAGCAGAATGAAGAAACATTATTACGCCCTCTTGTGGGCCAGTGTCAAAGAGCAGTGTGAAGTCTACAAATGTTGCATGGCTAATGAATCCTTTGGACAGTGTTTTACACTGTGTCTGGTTATCATTACTTTGCTGGTGTTAACAATGGGAGGGAACGAGAAGGGGCATAAGAACCTGCGGATAGTTCCCTGTAAGGCTGGGTTCGCACTGCTTTTTTAAATCAGTTTTTGAAAAAAAAAAAAAAAAGTTGAAAAATGGATGGAAAAACAGATGCATGTTTTTATCCGTTCTTCAACTGATTTCCATTTAAAAAAAAAAAAAAGGATCAAAGCGCATCCGTTTTTTTTACGTCCACAAAAATAAGGTCAGAAATGGTTTTGTGCACATTAAAAAATGGATGCATTTTGATCCGTTTTTTTTTTATATTGGTAGTCTATGGAAAAACTAATGAATAAAAGATGTTTTTTCATCTGTTTTTCATCAGTTTTTTGCAAAAACGGATAAAAAAGAAACGTAGTGTGAACCCAGCCTAACTGCTTACTTACTCTTAACGGTGCTGGTCTTATCAAGCTTGTAAGTCCAGCAGTTTTAATAAAATTTGAACCTTTAAAAATAGGCAAATAGACTCATTAGGAGCACTGGGGGCGTTTCTCGGCCCCCCAAAGCACTAAAGCACTATTCAGCCTGCCCGCTGGCTCAGGTGCTCACGCCTCCTGACACATATTCCAGCCTGCCTGCTTATGCATATGCATAATTAGGTGTGAACATCTGAGCCAGAAATCAGGCTGAATAGTGCTCTGGGGGTGGATGGAGGGGCAAGAAATGCCCCCAGTGCTCCTAACAAATTAATTTGCATATTTTTAGAGCATTAAATTTCACCAAAACCACGGGATGTACAAGCTTCAGAAGACTAATCCTAAAATGAAGTAAACGGCTACTGAGAACTATCACAGGTTCATGTTTAATGTGGTGTCCCTTTAATGTGACAAGTCCTACAAGTATAACTATATTAGATGAGATGGGAATACCCCTTTAAGTGTGGCAGGAGAGTCCTTGTACAGCTTTAAATCTCTTCTGTCTTGTCAGGTCCTGTCTGTGTCAGGAAATTTCTCAGAAGTAGATTTGCACATGTAAGGAAGAAGCTGCCAGGCGGTTTTGTGAGATGAGATGAAACTACCCCTTTAACTCTTTGTGGGCCTGCTAAAGGAAGCTGTGGCAAAATTCCAATCATCCATTTCAAGTCTTACAGTTCACAATCTGTGCTATAGGAGAAGTTTTTGCCTGAATTGTTGCACAGTAAAGGGTTTAGGTTGTTTCGCGCAATCCTAGCGTGCAGAGATCTCATTTGTGCTTTGCATTACTGAAGCAACTACACAGTCGTAAGGACCCCAATCTCATATTGATGACGTATCCTGAGGATAGGTCATCAATTTTAGAAATCTGGATGAGCCCTTTAAGTTAAAGTGTAACTATCATTTCTTGCTGGATACACTTAAAATCCTGCCGTTAACCGCGTTAAGAATGTATACAGTCACCATATACAGTATATTGATAGCATAATTGCATAATTGTTTTCCTACCATAGAAAAAAAAATTTGCAAAAAAAATAAAATAAATAAATAAGAGAATACCCCTTTGAAAAAGTTCTGCAACTTTCTAAGCATCTATGTAATAATTAGCAAGCAATGCAAGGCAGGAGCTTATGAAGGAAGCGAATAACTAACAATGTACAGTAACATACAACACAATCAAACATCATTTCATGGAATAGCTTATGACTATGCTGCCATCTAGTGCTGTTCAGTTATATTGCATGTGTAATGGAAGCATAGCCACGTTGTAACAGGTAGAGAAGATGGTACGAGGAGGTGGATTCCTTAGATCACCAAGGAATGCTGACGCACCTTCTTCAAAGGGAAGAGTCTGAGAAGCCCCTGGTTTTCACCAGAGCCCGCCGCAAGGCAAGATGGGCTTTGCTGCGGGAAACTTCTAGGTTGCTATCCACCGACTGAAGGAAATGAAGGAGTTATTGAGCCCGGGACTAGATATTCTTCTTCTTTGGTCAAACTTCAATATTTAAGTGTGAAGATGTTGATTAGACTGGAGCTGAGTAGAGAACTGGGAATGAATAGGATCCAAATAACTTGAAGGTTTCTAGGAAGTGGTGGATAGTTGGGGAGCACATACGTGGTTTGCTGACTGAAACACCTCGACAACTAAGCAGAGAGGTCTGGAGATGATGGAAATAAATTCTTCAGGTGATTAGCCTAGAATTTACTAGAACTTGTGTGCTGACCCATTAAATACAGGAGAACAAGCATGTGTCTGCCACTAGAAGGAGTCCAATCACACAGGACAGAATGCTAAGGCTGGTGAGAAGGAGGAAGATGAACATTGTGAGAGGAAGCAGAGAAGCAAACAGATGGCCAAAACGCAGCACAACCTGCACGTAAAGAGTAGCAGGCACAACCATGGACCAAGTGACAGTCTGCGGCATGTGCCGTTAGAGTACCCCTCTTAGGTCCCCTACTCTTCTCGGATTGGTAAGGGTGAAAGCATTTGATCAACTTTGGGGCATTTTGGTTCTCTTGAGGTTCCCAGGACCTCCCTTCTAGTCCAAATCCTTTCCAGTCCACAAGATAGTAAACCCAGAGATGATATAACCCATGAACGGCAGACTCATTCTGGAGAAAAAACGACTCAAAGAGGTTTTTTCTCCAGACTGAATTGGGGGACAAAACCAAGATGTCATCTAGAAAAACAAGGACCCACTAGTACAACGTGTCCCAAAACATATTAATAACAAACTCCTGGAAGACTGCCGGGGCCTTACAAAACCCAAAGGGCATCACTAGATATTCAAAGTGACCGTTCCGTGTGTTAAAGTGACTCTATACCCACAATCTGATCCCCCCAAATTGCTTGTACCTTCGGATAGCGGCTTTTAATCCAAGATCTGTCCTGGGGTCCGTTCGGCAGGTGATGCAGCTAATGTAATAAAAAACAACTGTTAAACTGGCAGCCCTGTGCCCTTTGGCCGTGACCTAGATTGTGTATGCATTAGGCTGGCACAACCTCTCTGTCCCTCCTCCCCACCCTCCTCATCATCCTCATCATTAGGAATGCTCCAGGCAGATTGCCTCCTATTCATCAGCTGTGTGAGCCGGGCACATGGGCTGGATCGTGAAGGCACATGTGTAGTTTTCACTGCAGAGGAATAGGAAAAATGGTGAAGAGGGTGGGGAGGAGGGACCGAGAGGGTGTGCTAGCCGAATGCATACACAAACTAAGCCACGGCCAAAGGACATGGGGCTGCCAGTTTAAAAGTTGTTTTTTTTATGACAATAACTGCATCACCTGCTGAACGGACCACAGGACAGATCTTGGATTAAAAGCAGCTATCTGAAGGTACAAGTAGTTTGGGGGGGGGGGGGGCAGACTGTGGGTACAGAGTCACCTTAATTGTAGTCTTCCATTCATCGCCCTCATGAATATGGCAGAGGTTATAAGTACCCTTAAGATCCAGTCTTGAGAAGATCTTGGCTCCACAGATCTGATCAAAGAGCTCTGAGATGAGTGGGAGTGATAAGTGGTTCTTGATGGCAATCTTATTCAGTCCCCTGTAGTCACAAGGACCCATCCTTTTTCTCCACAAAAAAAAAAAAAAAGCCTGTCCCAGCGGGACAGCAAGATGATGACTTATATATGAAACCCCTCTCAAGGTCTTCCTTAATGTAGGCTGACATAGCGTCCATCTTGGGCCATCACAGAGAATACACCCTGCCACGCGGAGGAGCAGTTCCAGACATCAAGTCAATGGGGCAATCATCTGACCGGTGAGGTGGAAGAGTTTTTGCCTGTTTCTTGCATAAACTCACGATAGGGTGCAGGCAAAGCCGAAGGTATAGGACCAGTTGGCAGGAGAGTAGAGAGTCAAACTAGTGGAGGTGATCGTGGAGGCAGAAGACAAGAACCATGGCATTGCTGTCCCCAGCATGTCACCTCTCCGGTCTTGCAGTCGACAGTAGGATCATGTTTCCACAATCAAGGCAGACCCAGGAGTATAGCGTTAATGGATATAAATATTCTCTACATGCTCTCATCCCTAAAAGAGCCACCTGCATGCCAAGAGACTTTGTGCAGTGTCGGATGACACAAGAGAGAACTTGCCAATTCATGGAAGAGATGGAGAAGGGCTTGGCCAGCGAGGTAACGAGCAGATTGTATCTGGCAACAAGGGAAGGATGGATAAAGCTGCCATCAGAGCCGGAGTCTACAAAGACTGCTATCTGCAGACAGGTACCAGGAGTCATGATGAACATTATGGTCAAAAGAAAAGAAAAGGTTCTGTAGGTGTTTTTTGTCTCCGTAGTAGGCACACAGAGCCAGTTTCCGACAATGAGTCTTTTTCTCTTCAGATAAACAAGCTCTTTCAATTTGCATGGACTCTTTCCGTGGTGCCATGAATGCAGGCTGGAGTGGATGTTGGAAGGCTGGAGCCAACAGAGGATACGGGAAGGTAATCGCTGCAGATGTATCTCCTGCTACTGTTCACCGAAGTGAATGTCAATACAAGTGGCCGGCGTAATGAGGTCATCCAAGGTGGGGGGCAAATCATGACCATCAAGCTCATCTTTAATGTGACTGGCAAGCTTCTCCCAGAATGCGGCCACTAATGCTTCATTATTCCAGGCTAACTCAGAGGCCAGGGTGGTTCAGAAGTGCACCACATACTGCCCTACAGTGTTATCACCCCAATAGAGTGAAGGAGAGATGAGGCAGCAGAGGATATGCGTCCAGGTTCCTCGGCGACACTGTAAAGTCTAGTAGGCTGGTTGTTAGAGTATCTCCTTGCTCCCACAGAGGAGTAACCCAGGCTTAGGCCTCGTAGGAAAGCAAGGAGATTATAAACGCTACCTTAGCACAACCTGGGATGAACTGATAAACCAAGACTTCAAAGTTCAGAAATCACCAGCAGACTAGGTCCGGCGAGTCAGGAAGATTGGCGTTGGTGGGATCCACGGCTCTTTACTGTAATGGGTATAGCTGGCATGTGGAGGTGGATCCCCTAAATTACAAGGACTGCTGATATACCTTCTCCAAGGAGCTGAGTCTAAGGAGTTTGGGGGACACCACCCTGTATAAGGGTTGGTGTCCTGGATTGTTGGGGAGATTGGTCAGCTATGGGTTAATGGTCTGTAGGGGTTATATGCGTAAAATTAGGCCATGCAGCAGATTGGTGGGATTGGTAGTTAAGGGGGGTGTTTAATGGTTGTTAGGGGGCGGGTGGGGAGGAGCGAGGAGAGTATATAGGGCAGCGTTTGGGCGGGCGCTTCCTCTTTGCCTGCTTGTCAGCTGGAGATTGTCCCAGTGTTCCCAGTGACCACTGACTGAAGGAAATGAAGGCGCTCTAGAGCCCGGAACTTTATTTCTTCTTCATTATCTCAATGTGAAGAAGATGATCAGATTGGAGCCAAGTAGAGAACCAAGAATGGAACAAGATCCAAACAGCTAGAAGGTCACTAGGAAGCAAGGAAGTGGAAGAAAGCCAGAGGGAACTTTAACAACTAAGCAGAGAGGTCTAGAGGTGGCAATAAATACCCTCAAGTGATTAGCCTAGAACTTATTAAAACTTGTGTTCTGACCCTTTAAATAAAGGAAACCAAGCGTGTGTCTGCCACTAGAGGGCTAAGGCTAAGGCTGTTGAGAAGGAGGAAGATAAACATTGTGAGGGGGAGCAGAGAAGGAGACAGATTCCCGGACAGATTCTCTACCCAAGTCTTTGTGTATATCGGGGTACGACACAACCTCACAAAATGGCTGCCAGATCATCCTCCAAAATGGCCGCCTCTCTCGCTTAATAACATCCTAGAAGGAATTTCGTAGCAAAGTTTACGAAGAACAAAGACTTCCTAAGCGGCCCGCCCGCCTCTTCCTCGGAGCCCACTCAACAACATACTAAACAATCTAGTATTTAAAGCCAGGTCCATACTGTGTTATGTGTAAATTTACTACAGAATAATTTGTTTTAGTAGACAAAGCACAAAGGGGTATTTTAACACCAGCAGATATTTTAATAGCCCTGGTGCCCCGGGAAACAGCGTACGTCTTCAAACGTGCGGAAAAAGAGGAATTTTTCGCTTGCAAAAATTAAGTTCTTGGGGAGGGAGCAATTTAGAAAAGTCGCGCTGAGCGCACAAGTCTATTTTAAAGTTCTAAATGGCACAATGAGTGAAGTCAGGCAGATATTTCCATACCGCAACCAAATAATAAACACAGTCGGTTCCTGAGGAACCACGAGGGACGTCGCACTGTGCTCGGCTCAGCGTACTCGCCACTAATTACTGCAGATTCACTTTAACACTCATTGGCTTCCTAACTATTTTTATGAACTTTAAGTTTTTCTGGTAAAGCTAGGAGATTTCTGGATTCTTGTTGCAGAACCTCATAATACACGCCTGAGCTGCTGCAGAACCTCATAATACACCTCAGCTGCTGCAGAACCTCATAATACACCTCAGCTGCTGCAGACTCTCATAATATACCTCAGCTGCTGCAGAGCCTCATAATATACACCTCAGCTGCTGCAGAATCTCATAATATACCTCAGCTGCTGCAGAGCCTCATAATATACACCTCAGCTGCTGCAGAACATTATATTACACCTCAGCTGCTGCAGAACCTCATAATATACCTCAGCTGCTGCAGAGCCTCATAATATACACCTCAGCTGCTGCAAAACATTATAATACACCTCAGCTGCTGCAGAACAGCATAATACACCTTAGCGCCTGCAGAACCTCATAATACACCTCAGCTGCTGCAGAACATTATACACCACTTGTAGTAAGCACTCATAGTTAAATGATGCGGTGCCATGACTGACAAAGCAAGGAGCCCCTGGCTTCCCACCCCAATCACTCTTGTGGCTGCAGGCCATATTATACATCTGGCCACAAGAGGGCTCTCTCACCCCCCGGCGCTCCAGCAAGTGATGTCACTCATGCGCTTGCAGAGCATGGAGAGAAGGCACCGGAGGACTGCAGTGAGGCAGACAGGTTATTTTTTAAACAGCTATCTACTGGTGAATTATCTACTGAAAGAAATGCATACATAAGGGGGGCTGCCTACTGGACGATTATCTACATGGGGAATGTCTACATGGTAGGGGGTATCTACTGGGGGATTACCTGCAGTGGGGATGCCTACATGGGTTGGCTACTAAAGGGGGATGTGTACATAGGGGGGATGCTTACTGGGGGATTACCTACAAAGGGATGCCTACATGGGGGGCTACATACTGGAGGATTACCTACAGAGAAATGTCTTCATGGGGGGCTGCTTACATGGGGGGGCTATCTACAGGGAGATGCCTACATGGGGCATGGGGGGGCTACCAACCGGGGGGTTATCTACATTACAAATATTATTTACTAGGGGGAGGGGATTACCAAAGGGGGATACCTGGTTACCAACATACAGTAGTGTTGGCATCTACAAGAAGATTACATACATAGGTGTGTTATACTTTACTGGGGATGGGGGGCTAACTACCAGGAGGATACTAACTACTGGGGGGTTGCTACATTGGGGGGGCTTACCTGCCAGACCTAACTACTATATGGTTGCATATGTTCTCATCTGCGAGCACAGGAGGCATTACTACTGATTGTAGGCACAGGAGGCAGTGTAATACACAGTGAGAGCAGTAAGGACATTAATTCTAAACCAGGATTGTAATACTGAGAGGGGGGCACACCAATGAGAGGGGTTACTCTAAGGGTGACTAATGTGGGGCATTAAGGAGTATTATTACTGAGCATTCAATGTGGGTTTAGGGTCACCATTACTGTAGGGGGGAGGAAGGCGCACACAAGAAGAATCAGTATATGTAGGACACAAAGGGTCACTACTACTATAGGGGGCAATAAGGACATGCTATCGTTATGCAGGGCCCTTAAGACACTAAATATAAGTTGTAGTAGGAGGAAACTTCACAGAAGTCTGAAGAAAAAAGAACTACTCTAACAAGAGAAGATGCCCCCTGTGAATAACTGAATGTAATTACACTGTAATATCTGTCATTAATGTTCAGTGAGATTATACTATACAGGCAGCTGAGTATGTGCCCCCCTATGGGCAATGTATTGCCAGTTTTATCTTTGGAGTAGATATATGTGTAGAGCTGTTATGTGGCCCTTATACATTCATAGTATTATATTATATAGCAATAAATACATTGCTGTATATGCGGTTATATATAGTAATTTTATAATGGGACAGATTACCCATGGCTGGGTCAATGTATCTATGAGAACAGTTGTCACTACAGAGTAATATCCAGGGCACTATACTAATGTATCTAAGTCTTGTATCTAAACCTTGTTCTACAATCTTGCATTTTATTTTTTTTGGGTGGGTGGGGGGTTACTCCATTGGCAAAGGTTACAAATTGCACTTGGTGTTATACATAAAT
The DNA here is from genome assembly GCF_027789765.1 of Dendropsophus ebraccatus. Lineage (NCBI taxonomy): Eukaryota > Metazoa > Chordata > Amphibia > Anura > Hylidae > Dendropsophus > Dendropsophus ebraccatus. The sequence continues at coordinate 174,345,850 of NC_091456.1, forward strand.
GTACATAAGACATGAGTACATCCTATAGACAGTCCTGACCCGGATAAAAGAAAATCTCTAAACATTAAACCAAACTATTGAATAAAGTGACTGCACCGAGTTATTTTCTTTCTGATATGTGAAGTGATTTTTTTTTCCAAATGATCATGTCCTGTTCTTGTATCTGCCCTTTCAGGATTTGCTGCAGCTGTCAAGCCGTCTGGCTGGGTTCTTTCTCCTGCCAGAGACATGTCATCCTGCCATTTGTGACATTTAGTTCATCTTCTTTACTTCAATCTCCAATGTTTCATCTTAAAGAGGCTGCATCAATGCTGAAGACGTGTGGCACCAACACAAACACTCCGAACTGTATGGTACAATGTAATGATAACAAGGCATCAAAGCCTAGACAAGAGGCATCTGTGCTGTCACTTATCAGGGGGGTCACAGATAGAGAAGTGGATAAGATTTCAGAGTTCTATCGAAATTTCAAAGGGTTTATTAAAATAACTTTATTTCTGGAAACAACACCATTCACTTGTATGGGGCTGACCCTAAGGACAGGGGGCAATTCCTGATCTCAAACTCTGCTATCTAGTGTCAAGATTCCCTGCTATATTCTAGGTCATGTTACTTTAAAGCAGTATTGTACAAAAAGTTTCCAAAATTACAGAAAACTGTGCCGAATGTTGCAGTAGCTATGCGGTGTTGTGGCTGCTGCGTGGGTGTAGGGTTACTTGGGCACTCAACACGGGGGCCAGGCGTGGTGTTTGAACCCACCCCCGAACAAACAGTCACTGTGCTCGAGGTTTGAAGATAACCCATGTGTGACAAGTTGTATAGGTGCAAAAAGAATAGACCAGAGTCCAATAGCTTAACCAGGAGAACTTGGTTTACTGATAAGAACTTCAGTGTAATACAGGTTAAGTACATTTTAGTAACTGCAGGTGCAGACAAGAGGTAATAGTAAGATTTGTAACAGCAGGGTAGAGTAAAGGAACGTCTTGAGTGCCCTGTCCAATGTAGCGATGAACTCTGCCGGGATAGCATAGTGGAGAACAGAAGTAGAAGAAGAAGAAGATACTCGTAATCACATATAGATACTCTAATCTAACTGCCTTTTGCCTTATGTTGTCAGCTTCCCGTCCTAATAGGGTAGTACGAAGTCCCAGGATCCTGCTGCGCTGGGTTGAGCAGACTTTCCAAGACTTCCCAGAATAGCCGTTCATTGCAGTAGGATACTTCAGCTTCCTTAACGCTATTTATCCTACTGGGGTCAGTACTTAACTCCAGGTTACTGCCCTGTGTCTTGTAGAAGGTATCCCTGACATAGACAAGGTTTTCCTCAGAGGACGTTCTCCCTCCTGAGGTTTTTAGCACTGCATGCTAGCTATATTTTCTTGCATAAAGAAATCTCATTTGCTCTGCGGTGTCTCTCTCCCTCCACTGGCTCAACGAGAAGACCCTACCACTAGGAACTAGCTCCTTTTTATAGGGGTACCTTAGCTAGTGTGTGATTGGTGGGTTGTGTGTGGGCATGAGAGAGAAGAGATAGGATAGAAAGAAAAGTGAGGGAAACGAGCCTACACCTGTGATAGGAGGAAACATAGCAGGTGACATAAAATAGTTAACCCTTGGACCTTCAGCTGTGCTCCATACAGTACATACATAATAAATACAGTGACATCTAGTGGGGAAAATGCACAATACAGTCTCCTTCATCCTCTTCTGCGTGAACCTGAGAAAGTTACTTTACCCAGGTGTATAAAACTTAGTGACACACCTGTGCTGGGACACTACAACAGCAGTAAGGTTCCATGCAGGCAATAGTAGCCTATATAGAACCACACCCAATCATAACCCAGGAGTCAATGGAGTTCATAGTAATGCATTCTGCCCATGGTGTATATATATATATATATATATACTATGAACTATTGTGTGATAAAAATATGCAGGCTTCCATTAGGCATCTGACCACTGTGTGTTCATAGACATGATCGTTTATATCGGTCTTTGTGTACATATATACCTGTCCCTGTCTTTGTGTATTGTAGTTTTATTTTTATTCAGTTGACAATGTGGCTTAGTGGCCCTAGTGTAAGGCATATGATAAAGACTGTTGTGGCATGGAGGCCACTAGACACTAACTCTGACTGGATACTCTCAAAGAGTTTAAAGCGAATGTACCATCAGGTACATTTGCTTTAAGTGTTGCAAATGAATAGAATGGCGCCAGCGCAAGAAAGTTTTTTTTTAACCGTGGCTCCAGTAATGGAGCCGCGTCATAAAGGGCCAGGGGTTTCCTCCCACTGGGGTCATACAAGTGCATACAAGTCTTGGTTATCTTGTTTGTAGCAGACGTTAATTGGGAAACCCACTAGGCCTAAACCCTTTAACAATTATGCTGCGTTTCCCCGGAACGATTATTGTTTCAATTTGCACGATAACGATCGCATTCGAACAATAATTGTTCCCTGTAAACATAGCGAACGATCAAGCAACGAGCAAGAAATTGTTCATTTTGATCTTTGAACATGTTCTCAAATCGTCGTTGGTCATTTGCTAAAAGTTTGCAGATCGTTTCGTGTAAACAGTCTTTCACCGATTTAACCTATGTGTGAGATAGGCTGAAGAGATCGCAAAAACTATCGCAATACGATTTTTCCATACGATACATCGTTCCGTCTGAACGCTGATCGTTATAAAAAAAAAATTGTTATTTCGAAATCATTAGTCGTATGATCGGGCGAATTATCGCTCCGTGTAAAAGGACCATTAAAGTATACTCAGCTGTAGTAATGGGTGGTTTGTTAATGATCAGTTCAAAATGAACTAATCTTTAAAGTGACCTAAATGATTTAGTTCACTTTCCTGGCAAAATTAACTACAACCAGGGGGCGATAGAGAGTCCAGCCCAGCAGCTCCAGCTCTATCACTGTCACACTGCCATCTGCTTTTAGGCCCTCCTTGCTGGAAAATGAAAGTAATAAAACAGAAAATACAAATTAAGAAAATAAAAAATATGAAATTGTACTATACACAGCCCATATGTTTGTGTGTGTGTGTGTGTGTGTGTTTGTGTGTGTCTGTGAGAGAGTCTGTGTATATGTGAGATAATGCTCACCCAGCTCACCTGTAGGGCAGCCATCTTTTTAGCCCAGAGCTCCAGTCTTGTTGCCAGCACTGGCTCCTGTATCCTCACTCTGAGCTGTATATGCTACTTGCAGCTTTCCTGCTCCTTCACACATTAACCCTATGCTACGTTTACACGGAACGATAATTCGCCCGATCGTACGATTAACGATGTGGAAGTAATGATGTGTTTTCCATAACGATCAGCGTTCAAACGGTACGATATATTGTACGGAAAAATCGTTTTGCGATCGCTTAAGCCCATCTCACACAAAGGGTAAATCGGTGAACGCCTGTTTACACGGAACGATCTGCAAATTTTTTGCGAACGATCAACGACGATTTGAGAACTTGTTGAAAGGTCAAAATGAACAATTTATCGCTCGTCGCTTGATCGTTTGCAGCGTTTACACGTACGATTATTGTTCGAATTCGATCATTATCGTGCGAATTCGCACCATAGTCGTTCCGTGTAAACGCAGCACTAGTCAGTACCTGTAACTACCACAGGTGTCACTGCTGAGCACAGTCATACACGTGTTTGAATTAGATTCTCCTGATTGGGTCTCCTGGTGTATATAGTTCATAGCTCATTGATTCAGTCTTCTGGCATATAGTTCAGTAGGTCACTGATCAACTCCCTCATACATTTACTATGGGTCAGTACCTGTAACTAGCACAGGTGTCACTGCTGGATATACAGCTGATTGAACTAGACTTCTCCTGATCTCCTGGCTCATATAATTCATAGCTCAGTGAGTGAATTAGATTCTCCTGTAGCTCAGTAGGTCACATGTCACAAGACGCTTCATCACCTATGAGGCTCCTCAGGATGCAGATCTATAAGCTGCAGCCATGATGGGGCCTGTACTGTACTTCTCTATACTCTGCCATGTATCTCCATTAGTGATGAGCGAATACTGTTCGATCGAATAGATATTCGATCGAATAGCGAGATATTCGAATATTCGATATTCGTACGAATATCCCGCGAATATTCGATAAATATTCGATAAGCGTTCAAATCCCCCAGCTTTCGGTTTCACCCTCCAAATGGTCAAATAGATGTTTTTCACTTATCGAACACTTGTTCCCATAGACTTTAATGGGATCGAATATTCGATCGAATATTCGCGGGATATTCGTACGAATATCGAATATTCGGAAATCTCACTATTCGCTCATCACTAATCTCCATCACCTATGAATCTCCCCAGGACACAGATCTATAAGCTGCAGCCATGATAGAGCCTAGACTGTATTTCTCTTTAATCCTCCCGGTATTGTGATCCTATTACAATCTTTTATCAATGTTTTTGTCTGACATTTTGCCTCCTATAGAGGATCTTGAAATAAATGTTACAGCCAGAGCAGGGAATAATGTTGAAAAACTATCACTGTGCTAAAAGATGCCAAAAATAAAAATGCCATGTGGGTATGAGGGGTATGAATGTAGGTATGAGGGGTATGAATGTAGGTATGAGGGGTATGAATGTGGGTATGAGGGGTATGAATGTAGGTATGAGGGGTATGAATTTGGGTATGAGGGGTATGAATGTGGTAATGACATCTCATACTACTCTATTGACTCCTAGCTGATTTATAGCCGCAGGGTTTTTGGACAAAAAAAAATGCAATGAAAGTTTTAAAAGCAGAAAAAAAACATCAAACAACAAAAAGTCATTAGGATATTAAATAGTACATAAACTTTTGACACTATGAGCTTGTATAAGTCATTCACAAAAATAACTAATGAAATGTGATCATGTTACCATAATAATATCTCATCCAAGCAGCCGAATGTTTCTAGTGACTTCTTATCAGTATCCCAAAGCCGGAGATATAATGAACTATATGAACTAAATGAGCCGATCTTCTGAACTACTCCTTTAAATGAACTAGATCAAAGTGAACTAATCCCCAAAATGAACTAGATTTCCCATCACTACTCAGCTGGCAGCCACTAGGACTAACTAGAGTAGTTCACATTTCTCTGGTCAGGGCGAGACTAAAAAGACCCAGCCCTCTGGGAAGAGAGTATTGGCCTAAGGAGGGCATACATAGCAGCAGAGGTTTGCTATAAGAATTTGCTACTGCTCTGGACAGTTCCTGACATGGACAGAGGTGGCAGCAGAGAGCACTGTGTCAGATTGGAAAGAATACAGCACTTCCTGCCGGACATACAGCAGCTGATAAGTACTGGAAGACTTGAGATTTACAAATCAATATAACTTTCTGACACCGGTAGATTTGAAAACAATTTATTTCCAATGGAGTACCCCTTTAAGTTTTCAGTGATTGTTTCTAACCTGGAAGGAAGGGTTGAACCTGGGAGACCCCTCCCTCAGACCTCTAACAGATGTTGTCTGAGGAAACGTCATGTGACCAAAGTTCCTTGCACTCTTTACATGTGACCACTTTGTAATTACAACCACATGGGGGGGGGGGAGTGTTATGATACTGGCGGTACAGGTGCCAGGGAGTTGAGTGTAGTTTATTATTTTCAGTTGCTCTCTGCCCGGGCATCTACCTAAAACATTACCCTGGCAAGACAGCCACTTTAAAGGGAAACTGATAGCACATAAATGTATATATCCTCAGCTTCCCAGTCCTAACTATGATGAAGCCAACATGTGAGACATTGTGACTTGGAAGCCATCAGCTGTTTGCAGTGATACATTGTGTCCCAGTTCATACATTTAATTATGGAGTAATTCCTCATTCCATACTGCTGTGTTTATTGCTTTATTATTGCCGTATATTAACCATGCCGGCTTCTAATTGCTTTGTACACAAATTGTAATCTTGTTTTCATTTCCATTTGTTTTCCATCATTTATTTATAATGTTCGGAGCAAGTTGGTCCTAGGAAAGGTGCTCCTCAAGTATATAAGGAATAGAGATGAGCGAACCGGGTTCGGGTTCGAGTCGATCCGAACCCGAACGTTCGGCATTTGATTAGCGGTGGCTGCAGAACTTGGATAAAGCTCTAAGGTTGTCTGGAAAACATGGATACAGCCAATGACTATATCCATGTTTTCCACATAGCCTTAGGGCTTTATCCAACTTCAGCAGCCACCGCTAATCAAATGCCGAAAGTTCGGGGTCGGATGGACTCGAGCATGATCGAGGTTCACTCATCTCTAATCAGGAACATTATATAGGTACTGGTAGGTAGGTGTATTCATATACTATTGTCTCTACTGATATGTAGCAACACATGGCAGTGACATTGTACTGAAGCCATGCTCACCTAGAATGCAATGATGTACTGTGTATATTCTTATATATACATTTCTTTACTGTATATACACTGAATGGACTCTATATTAGAGCCCCCTTTATACAGGTATATTGCATGTATTGCAATTTTGAAGCAACAATTTGGTTTTTATAATGATCAGCATTTAGATGAATAAATCGTTAGAATAATTGTTAGAAAATTCGTTAGAAAAATCATTATTGCGATCGTTTTTAAGATCGCTTAAGCCTATCTCACACATAGGGTGAATCTTTGAAAGACTGTATCCATGAAACGATCTGCGAATTTTTAGCGAACAACAAATGACGATTTGAGAACATGTTGAAATATCAAAATAAATGATTTCTCACTTGTCGCTTGATCGTTAGCTGTGTTTACACGAGGCCATTATGGCTCAAATGCGATCGTTATTGCGAAAATTCGAAAAATATACGATCTCACAATTTCTCGTTAGCCATTTAAATATTGCCTGCAATTACATAAAACGATTATTCAACTCCAAACAATATAACGATTTTTCTAATAATAATCATCCAGTGTAATAGGGCGCTTAGAGTTGAACATCTAGGGTGTGAAGGACAAGCAAGCAAGGAAAACTCATTGCTATAGGAGGCAATCCATGACTTAACAACTATGGTGCCTTATCCTGCTGACATTCCCTTTTTTCCATACTTAAAAACAACTGCCACGAAGGGAAGAAATTAGTCAGCCATGATGCTTAGATAAGCGCCAGTGTCTATGGTGTCCAAACACCCATCCACAGGTGCCAGAGTAGTCACTATGAAAACATACCCAACAACATTACACCTCTCCCATTAGTCTGAGCTGTTCACACCTGACTAGAGATGAGCGAACCTGGAGCATGCTCGAGTCGATCCGGACCTGAACTTTCGGCATTTGATTAGCGGTGGCTGCTGAAGTTGGATAAAGCCCTAAGGCTATGTGGAAATCATGGATATAGTCATTGGCTGTATCCATGTTATCCAGACAACCTTAGAGCTTTATCCAAGTTCAGCAGCCCCAGCTAATCAAATGCCGAACGTTCGGGTTTGGATGGACTCGAACCAGGTTCGCTCATCTCTACACCTGATGTCTATGTTTCTCTACAGAGATCTGGATCTACCTGACCAGGCAATGTTTCTCCACAGAGATCTGGGTTTTTTGACCGGGCAACATTTCTTCACAGGAATCTGGATCCATCTGACCGGCCATGTTTCTCCACAGAGATCTGGGTCTATTTGACCAGGCAATGTTTCTCCACATAGATCTGGGTCTATTTGACCAGGCCATGTTTCTCCACAGAGATCTGAATCCATTTGATTGGCCATGTTTCTCTACAGAGATCTGGATCCATCTGACCAGGCCATGTTTCTCCACAGAGATCTGGGTTTATTTGCCCAGTCCATGTTTTTCCACAGAGATCTGGGTCTATTTGACTAGGACATGTTTCTCTACAGAGATCTGAATCCATCTGACCAGCCATGTTTCTCCACAGGGATCTGAATCCATCTGACCAGCCATGTTTCTCCACATAGATCTGGATCCATCTGACTGGCCATATGTCTGCACAAAGATCTGGACCCATCTGATCGTCCATGAGTTTCCATAGAGATCTGGATCCATCTGACTGGCCATATGTCTGCACAGAGATCTGGATCCATCTGATCGTCCATGTGTCTCCATAGAGATCTGGATCCATCTGACCAGGCCATGTTTCTACACATAGATCTCCATCCAGCTGACTAGGCCATGTTTCTCCACATAGATCTGGATCCATTTTAAAATCCCATGCTACTTGGTCAGTGACCTACTTTTTGTGTTTTGCCCCTAGTCTTTACATATGCTTTCATGACCCAATGGAGTGGCAAGTTCTGGATTTGGACACTTAAGTGCCCACCTCTAGAGACAAAGGAAACCTTACCTCAAGGAGGTAAGCTGGAGTAATAGAACTGCAAGGGAAATACATTGGAAGGAACACCTTTGCAGAAACACTAGAGACTAGTGATTTATTGCTCAGACAAGGTGGAAATACCCCAGATGATTAGCTGAGGGCAGGTTTGGGTGCATATGCACTTTGATAGGTCAATAGGGAGAATGTGCGCACACTATAGGCAGAGCCTAAAGGCAGGGCAGCCAATGGCAATGGGAACAGGGAGGAGCATGGACTGTGGTAAGTAGCAAAGGCAATACAATGACCATGCTCACTGGGATGTATACCCCAATCGTAAGGGACTGTCAGCACTTTCTACACTTACTAACTTTCCCCAAGGTGGTCACTCTACCCACATGGCTTTGTTTTTGAGAACCTCCTTGTATCAACCCCCAAAATGTCCCTGTTCAAGTCACTACACCATAGAACTAAACATCCAGGCCACTTTACAGGCCTCAGGGCAGCCAATCTTTCGCAGCACACTTCTAACCAGTCCTACCCAGTCTATTATTCCACACAGCCCTGTTATACACACTTGTAGACTCCTTAAGGTATAAGTCTACCATAATCCAACCTGTCTTAGCTTCCTTCTTGGTTGATGTCTCTCATAGCCCCAGAACTGGCTCTTTCCAAACCTGAAAACCCATTCAGCTCACCCATTCAGCTCACGAGGGCTCAACAAATGTCCCTTTCCATAACTGAGGCCATGCTAGCCCCAGAGACTTCAAGACTAATGGGACTGTCACAATATGACCTTGAGTCCGCCATGTACCCACTATTCTAACAAATCTACAAGACACAACCTCAGCAATTTATATGTTGGTAAGCATGAGAACCCTCCTAAGGCTACGTTCCTACTTCGTAATAATATCATAGGGAAGGCTTTAAATAGACAGATGCTAATAATGATCACAATTAGCGGCCATCTATCTTACAAGATGGCCGCCTTCCCCAATATTATTACAAAGTAAGAACATAGCTATCTAGAGTTAACTGTAGTGCCCCCTAGTAGTGCAAGTTAAAGCCTCTTTACTAGTATAGGCCACAGATCCCCTTAGCTACAAATGGGGGCAACTCACATGTCAAGATAATAGGCCTCCCGTCCTTTTGGGCCAATGGACATATTTTCAGCCATCTTCGGACGTTAAAAGTTAACTCGACCATTATCGAAATTAATTAACATGATAAAAAAAACATGGAGAAGGGCCTGCAAGTATTTGGCCAATTTTTTTTCTATCCTATTTAATTGGCGTGCCGTTAAAACACCATAATGAATAATGTCCTGTGTCGTCTTGTTTTTTTTTCATAGAGTGGGTGGAACCATCTGTTAGACAAAAACTCGGTGATGTTTTGTCTGAAATATCAGACATTGTCACACTGCCTCTTCAAGACTATGAGCAGCAGCAGTGGGTGGCGTTTGGAACAAAACTTCAAATGTGAAGTCACATAACACTTTGTCCTTTGTCGAGTTCCTGTAAGTAATATTGATCCTGCAAAACGGATGAGTCATGGGAGGAGGACAAAAAGTCTCTCTCGATTTTGAATAGTGCCAATTCATTTTAAAGAGGTAAGACATCAGAAATTACTTCTGCTTACTTAAGCTTATCTCATACTCATTTACGTTGAACAGTTGTACAAATATAGAAGATACCCCCACGTACCAGATCCGCAGCGGATCCCTGCCTAGTAAACTCTATGGGCAGACAAATTTGCAGCAGGATGCACATCCCGCTGTGAATTTGTCCGCAGCCCGCCCCGTTAACCGGAGCCTATACTTCACCTGGTCCCCGCTCCGGCTTGCATCGAGGCTCCCGATGACAGCGCACTGATTGGCCGAGCGGGACGTGCCGAGAACCCCTAAAGCAAGCCGGAGCGGGGACCAGGTGAAGTATAGGCTCCGGCGGCCAGGGGGTTAATGGGGCGGGCTGCGGACAAATTCGCAGCAGGATGTTTGTCTGCCCATAGAGTTTACTGGGAAGGAATTCGCAGCGAGAAACCTAAAGGTCCCAGGTTCAACTCTTTCTCCCTCCCCCCCTTCTCAATTACTTAAAGGAGTAAAAAAAAAAGTTTTAAAATCAACTGGTGTCAGAAGGTTTTTTAGAAAGCAGGGTACAAAAGTTGCATGAAACAAGAAGAAATACTGTTATGGATGCCATACAACAAGGAAACAGTAAGGACCTTATAACACTGAAAGATTATCGTGCAGAAAATCATTTTATGGTTTAACTTTAGCGATAATCTTTCTGTGTGTATGCAGGCAACGATCACAGACTAACGAAATTGGTTTGCGTGTCGTTGACCGCATCCTTTGAGCTGACCATAAAATCGTTGTTAATCATTCCCAAATCTTTCAGTGTATATGCACATTGTTTCATTATAATAATTTTTATACTAGGGTATACGAGCTATTGTAATTCCTATCGTAACTAGCGACTACATGTATACAATTTCAGGTCATTTGCAAAAGTGCTTGTTTGCATTTATTTATCGTTAATCGGAGAAAACGAAAAATCGCTTCATCTAATTGGACCCTTAGGGCTGTTCCGGCTAATAATCGTTTTATGTTAGCTGATTGTTACCTTCCTGCATGAACCAAAATCCCAATAACGACAGTCTGCTGGCCGTCCCGCTATCTTCTATAGGCTACTCGGACAATTCTCGATCTGACCCAGACCGGCATGATGACTTCTTCCAGAAATAACTGTATAACCTGCTGTACGAACACTGTTGCACATTTCCAGCCCCCTGTATAAATTTTCCTCATCTACTGTGCCCCACATAGTAATAATTCCCCCCTTGGTGTCCTGCACAGTAAACTGGGTTAGTAGGTAGGTAGATTGGAAAGGGGTAGGTAGGTTTGGCACCCTAGTATGTTTAGGCTCCTCAACTAGATAGGACCCTCAGTACATGTAGGCTTCCTTGTATACAGGACCCTCAGTACATGTAGGCTCCCCTGTATACAGGACCCTCAGTACATGTAGGCTCCCTTGTATACAGGACCCTCAGAATATGTAGGCTCCCTTAAATACAGGGCATTCAGTATATGGAGGCTCCCCTGTATACAGGACCCTTGGTACATGTAGGTTTCCCTATATACAGAATCCTCAGTATATGCAGGTTCCACTGAATACAGGACCCCTAAGTATATGTAGGCTCCCCTCAGTAAAAGCAGGTTCTCCTTGTTGTAGGTAGTTCCCCAGTAGATATCACATCCTCAGCAAGTTAAAAATAAATAAATACACATAAAACCCCATAAAAACCCATCCTCACTTTTAGGGCATGTTCACACGGAGCAAATGTGGCAGAATTCCACCTGCCTCGGTGTCAAACAGCATGTCCATGGGATAGCTGGAACGCCTCTGTTCTCCGCCTCTCTATGTTCAAAGAATTGAGAGCGTAGGTGCGCGAGCCATCCCATAGACATGCTGTTTGACACTAAGGCAGGTGGGATTCTGTGGCGGAGAGTTCAACAATTAAAAAGTTTTGGAGACGTTTCTGGCATTTTTGAAGCATGTTTTTTTTTAAAAAAAAAAATTAAAAAATTCAGACATTTTTAATCCATTCTAGTACTATAGAAAAAATTATGTGTTGGTAAGAAAAAAGATTCATCTATTTTTACTCTAGTTTTGCTGAATGCTGCATGCTGAATTTAGGCTACGTTCACACATTTGTGGAGGTGAAAATATAGTCGTATTTTGATAATTAAGGCCATAAATTCCAACCTCAAAAAAAGTGTGAACATACCCTTAAAGGGGTTATGACTTAAGGTCCTACCTCTCCTGCTCTCCGGCGCTCCACTTCCTCTTTTTCACTGTCCGAGCTGATACTTTTGCAGATGAGAGGGGGTGGGAGCACATTGTTACCAATGTTACCAATGTCATGGTGACATCAAGCAGCTATTGGACATTGCGTAAGGGTGTGGTTTCACCTGCACGCATTGCCCGCAGCATCAGCAACATGTTCTCACCACCTTTTCATCTAAGGAAGTTATCAGCACAAATGGGCAGAGGACAGAAGTTAAGTGCCGGAAAGCAGAAGAGGTGAGACCTTTTCCGCTCTCCGGATAACCCCCTTTAAGCTATTTTTAGACATTGAGGGACATTTATTAAGGAGTCTAATGTGTACAACTGTTCTAATGGGGATTGGTGTGTATTTTGTTTCAATATCTTTTGACTGATTTATTAACATGTAGCACTGCCATAGTAAACGTATCTAAATAAAAAGTTGCACAAAAAGTCGCAAAAATTGCACAAGCATATCCGGGAAGGTATCCAGGAAGTGACATCACCATGTTATCCAGGAAGTGACATCACCATGTTATCCAGGAAGTGACATGACCATGTTATCCAGGAAGTGAAGCCTTGATGCAGTAATAAGTGCAGGGAAAAAAGCACTTTATAAGCATTTCCTGTAATAAGTGTATATTGGGGATTTGTATAACTTTTGGGGGGTAATACAAAACTTTAATAAAAAAAAAATTCTGAACTTCTCCTTTAAATAGATGAAAAATCAGCCTATCACTAAAAAATTACAGCTGTAATATTAATATAATGTGGACAGTAAGACTTAGTTGTAAAAAGAGAAAAAAGATTTCTGGGCAAATTTAGGTAGGTAAATTGGTCATTTTAGGAACCAAATGAACCAAATTACTGCTCGCACATAGAAGCACAACCAATCATTTAATTTAAATGGGCCCTTGTAATGCTCTATTCCACCTTTGGTGGCACGACGCAATAAATAAATATCTGAATCTTCTTCTTCCCTGGTAGTGCCAGGACAAAGATTTTTTGTGGTTGCATTATTCTTGGGGCATCCCATTAACAAATAAGCATAGTAAACAGTAACAATCCCTTTAAGAATTATGGTACAAAAAAGACCAGTCTTCAAAGAATTTCCCATTTATCTGCCTACTGTTTTTATACATACGCAGTGTGGCAAGATTTCAATGAAGACTGGAAATGTGTGGATTTTGTATGACCATATGTTGAATTTACTTAAACGTATGTTGCCTTCTGCTGTATTGGCCACAATGATAAATTCAACCAGAAGAGCTGATTAAAGCAAAATTATAAGGTATTTCATATACAGTCTAACTAAAACCCTTAAATATGAGTCAGATGGATTGGTAATTTTACTGCCCCTATGTACAAGAATATAACTACTATAATACTGCCCCTATATACAAGAATATAACTACTATAATACTGCTCCTATATACAAGAATATAACTACTATAATACTGCCCCTATATACAAGAATATAACTACTATAATACTGCCTCCTATGGACAAGAATATAACTACTATAATACTGCTCCCTATTTACAGGAATATAACTACTATAATACTGCCCCTATATACAAGAATATCACTACTATATTACTGCTCCTATATACAAGAATATAACTACTATAATACTGCTCCTATATACAGGAATATAACTACTATAATGCGGTTCAGGGAAGAAAAAGAGTGCTGCACCTCACACCTATGGCTGATACTAGTGCCCCTAGGCTAAATAAAAAACACATCAGAATTTTGTGTATGAATTGATCAAGCCATACTGCCCCATGTACCTCGTGCCGGTATCTGATACACATGGGTCCCTACACTAAGTCCACACCGTGCCAGTCAGTGGCCACCAACCCCGCAGGCACGCACAGTCAGGGAACGGGGGCCATGGGACGGCCCTGCGACCCCCATGTCACAGGACCAGACCCAAAAACACCACACCAGAACCCGGCCAGCACCGCCGGCGGAGAAGGTCGCCCCCAAGCAGCACAAGTCTGGATAAGGTGTTGCACTCACCATAGCTGCAGCAAACAGAATGGAAAAAAACAGGAGGGATTAAAACCATGTGCACTCAGGTGTCTCCTGCTAATTGCGGTCATGTGGGTCTCACCAGGAGGAGTGCAATACACGGAGAAAAGAGAGAAACAAAATGCGGTTCAGGGAAGAAACAGAGTGCTGCACCTCAAACCTATGGCTAATACTAGTGCCCCTCGGCTAAATAAAAAACACATCAGAATTTTGTGTATGAATTGATCAAGCCACACTGCCCCATGTACCGTGTGCAGGTATCTGATACACATGGGTCCCTACACTAAGTCCACACTGTGCCAGTCAGCGACCACCACCCCCGCAGGCGTGCACAGTCAGGGAAGGGAGGCCATGGAACGGCCCTGCAACCTTCATGCCACAGGACCAGACCCAAAAATGCCACACCAAAACCCAGCCAGCACCACCGGCGGAGGAAGCTGCCCCCAAACAGCACAAGTCTGGATAAGGTATTGCACTCACCATAGCTATCAAAGATAGAATGGGACAGACAGGAGGGATTAAAAAAATGAGCACTCAGGTGTCTCCTGCTAATTGCGGTCATGTGGGTCTCACCAGGAGGAGTGCAAAACACGGAGAAAAGAGAGAAACAAAATACGGTTCAGGGAAGAAAAAGAGTGCTGGGTCTGGTCCTGTGACATTGGGGTTGCAGGGCCGTTCCATGGCCTCCCTTCCCTGCATGTGCACGCTTTGCGGGGTTGGTGGTCGCTGACCGACACGGTGTGAAGTTAGCGTAAGGACCAGTGTGGACCAGAGGACCTGCGCGGTGGTACACGGGGCAATATGGCTTGATCAATTCATATACAGACACTCTGGTATTGATTTTTAATATAGGCCTAGCGGCATTAGTATCAGCCATAGATGGGATGTGCAGCGGTTCCATTCTCTCCAGTTCGTGTTTTGCAATTCTCCCTCTCTGAACAGCTAGCACTCCTTTATAAGACCCACATGACCAAATTTAGCAGGATATGTCTGTGCTCACATGTCTGGACCCTATGTCTTCCCCATTCTATGAGAGCAGCAATGGTAAGTGTAATACCATATCCATACTTGTGTCGTTTGGGGGCAGCCTTCCCCGCCGGTGGTGCTGGCTGGGTTTTGGTGGGGCTTTTTGGGTCTGGTCCTGTGACATTGGGGTTGCAGGGCCGTTCCATGGCCTCCCTTCCCTGTACGTACACGCTTTGCGGGGTTGGCGGTCGCTGACCGACACAGTGTGGAGTTAGCGTAGGGACCCGTGTGGACCTGAGGACCTGCGCGGTGGTACACGGGGCAATATGGCTTGATCAATTCATATACAGACACTCTGGTGTTGATTTTTAATATAGGCCTAGCGGCATTAGTATCAGCCATAGATGGGATGTGCAGCCGTTCCATTCTCTCCAGTTCGTGTATAACTACTATAATACTGCTCCTATATACAAGAATATAACTACTATAATACTGCTCCTATATACATGAATATAGCTACTATAATACTGCTCCTATATACATGAATATAACTACTATAATACAGCTTCTTAGTGGTTTAACACTGCATAGTAAGAATAGGTGTTGCTTTGGAGAAGAAAAGAGTCTCTGTGCTTCTCATATGTCACACTCCAGACTAGACTACACGGTATTTGGTGGGGGACCTGGCAGAGCCAGGGCCCAGCTGAGCTACAGCAGGGACTGTCTTGTCTTGCGTTCTCTCTCTCTACCAAGACTTGGATAAGACTCACTAAATGTGGGTGTGTACTTCCTCTCCCCATGTGACAACTTCCTACAGAATGTATAATACGTCCTGTGAGTGGTGGAGAAGAGAGTGCAAAGAGAAGAAAGGAGAATAGAGATAGGTGGAGAAAAGAAAAGAGCTCTTATTGGTGACGACAAACAAACAATAACCCCTTGTTCACTACAGTTGTGCAATATACAAGTGCATATACAAATAATAGCGACATCTAGTGGTAAAACTTAGGTACAACTTCATTACGATGTACTTGAAGTACAGGCTTTTGAAGGGGGGAGTGGGACACCACATAAGCTTTTATAGGAAGGGATCTCTCTCCTGTAGAGTGTAAGCTCTTATGGGCCTAGTCCTCTCTTCTGTACAGTGTAAGCTCTTATGGGCAGGGTCCTCTCTCCTGTACAGTGTAAGCTCTTATGGGCAGGGCCCTCTCTCCTGTACAGTGTAAGCTCTTATGGGCAGGGTCCTCTCTCCTGTACAGTGTAAGCTCTTATAGGCAGGATCTTCTCTCCTGTAGAGTGTAAGCTCTTATGGGCAGGATCCCCTCCTGTAGAGTGTAAGCTCTTATGGGCAGGGTCCTCTCTCCTGTACAGTGTAAGCTCTTATGGGCAGGGTCCTCTCTCCTGTACAGTGTAAGCTCTTATGGGCAGGGTCCTCTCTCCTGTACAGTGTAAGCTCTTATGGGCAGGGTCCTCTTTCCTGTAGAGTGTAAGCTCTTATGGGCAGGGTCCTCTCTCCTGTAGAGTGTAAGCTCTTATAGGCAGGATCTTCTCTCCTGTAGAGTGTAAGCTCTTATGGGCAGGATCCCCTCCTGTAGAGTGTAAGCTCTTATGGGAAGGGTCCTCTCTCCTGTAGAGTGTAAGCTCTTATGGGCAGGGTCCTCTCTTCTGTAGAGTGTAAGCTCTTATGGGCAGGGTCCTATCTCCTGTAGAGTGTAAGCTCTTATGGGCAGATCCTCTCTCCTGTAGAGTGTAAGCTCTTATGGACAGGGTCCCCTCTCCTGTAGAGTGTAAGCTCTTATGGGCAGGGTCCTCTCTCCTGTAGAGTGTAAGCTCTTATAGGCAGGGTCCTCTCTCCTGTAGAGTGTAAGCTCTTATGGGCAGGGTCCTCTCTCCTGTAGAGTGTAAGCTCTTATGGGCAGGGTCCTCTCTCCTGTAGAGTGTAAGCTCTTATGGGCAGGGTCCTCTCTCCTGTAGAGTGTAAGCTCTTATGGGCAGGCTCCTCTCTCCTGTAGAGTGTAAGCTCTTATGGGCAGGGTCCTCTCTCCTGTAGAGTGTAAGCTCTTATGGTCAGAGTCCTCTCCTGTAGAGTGTAAACTCCTATGGGCAGAGTCCTCTCTTGTAGAGTGTAAGCTCTTATGGGCAGAGTCCTCTCTTGTAGAGTGTAAGCTCTTATGGGCAGAGTCCTCTCCTGTAGAGTGTAAGCTCTTATGGGCAGAGTCCTCTCCTGTAGAGTGTAAGCTCTTATGGGCAGAGTCCTCTCCTGTAGAGTGTAAGCTCCTATGGGCAGGGTCCTCTCTCCTGTAGAGTGCAAGCTTTTATGGATCGAGTCCTCTCTCATGCAGAGTGTAAGCTTCCCATAAAGATTTGTTGGCGCTATATTATTATGTCAAGTGAGTGCAAACTCTAAATAATTTAGGTGTTTTTTTGTTAAATTAGGTAAAAATTAGCCCATACATCATTGCCCGCAAAACCAAAGACAGCAGTTTATCCTTTCCAAAAACTTGTCGGCATTCGCTCATGTCAACGTTGTAGCATTTCCATATCTGCTATCTTGCGAATTTGCATGTTCGCCTGTTTACTTGAGTTTTTCCGTGTTAAAATGACTCTGGGGATTGACTGCACTGCTCAGATAGCGCATTCAAAAACGCCCTTATTTACAGAATAAAGCAATTTATATGTCATATAATTGGTTGACAAGAAGCGTAACCACTTTGTTACTCGTTATGCAATGCCTCCGGCAACCGTTTCCCCGACACAAAAGCAAACAGTGGATTTGTTCTGTGAAGTCAATATATAACTTTTCTCTTGATTTCGGCTTTGGTCTAACAATAGCTACAATCACAAATGGCTCCTGTATCACTACAAAGCTGACCACCTACCGTGCTCCTACTTACTCTACTTAATTATGTAAATCACAATAAATTTGCCGGTTTTGTACGTCTGCTTAATTAATGCGAGGGGAAAACTTTGGCATCATGTGATAGCAATTTTTTTTCTTTTTTTTTTAAATAAAAAGTTTAATTTTTTTTTATTTTTGAAAGAACAAAGCAATGTGGACCGTTTTATTTAGGATTTTTTCTTCTTCTTCTTCTTCTTTGTTTTGCCGTATTATATTTGAAGTCATTTTTTGCTTTTCATTAAATGCTAAAGAAGTGATTTATCAATGGGGGATCAAGCTGTGGAAAGTATCTTTTTATATATAAAATGCAAAAACACTGCACGCTATTAATTATGCAACTAAAGGGACTTTGAAGGATACTGAAAATCCTTCTTGGACTTAATGACGGCTGATACCTTTAGAGATTGGAGAAAGAAATGGGAACAGAGTAAACAATTTTGACGCCAATACCATTTTTTTTTTTTTTTTTTATTCTGGTCAATAAATTTTAAAGTAAATGTAAAATTATTTAAGCCTGAACTGAAATTTATTTCCCCCACCCATATATAGTCACGTCTGCCAAGTAGATGTCATATACTCCTGGCAAGAGTTGTGATGAATCTCAAACGTGTCTCAAAAATGATCATGGTATTTCGATAATGTGACCCGAGTGAGAAGGGGAGTGAGGATTAAAATTCATGAAAGAGCTTTGAAATCCCATCATATGTACGAAAAAAAAGACACAAAACTATTATAAAACTATTACTATTATATTGTTTTTTGGGAGTTTTAGAAGCAAGTAAAAAAAAATATATTATTTTCTATAGTCGGGGTGCTTTGAGACTTTTTAAGTTTAAGATTTGATTGAGTTTTTTAATTTTTTTTTACATTTTTCTTCATCTGTTTTACGAAAACTTTTTTTTTTTTCTTTTTTTTTCAAAATGTTCTGCTTATATCCATCTGCTTATATTCATTTCTGCTTATATCCATCTAAAAAGTAGAACAGTCCCCTGAAGTCCGCAAGGGGTAGTCAAGTGACTATGGAGGTCTGGATGTTACCAACTTTTGACTATCTACAAAGAGTAACTAAAAGGCAGTTAAAAGGGGCTGGAACGTGGACTCTCAAAAAGTGAGCGTTGGGGAGCAAAAGGCTTCAGGTGTCTCTCCAACACTCACTTTCTGAGATTTCATGTCTTGGAACAACATCAAAATGCCCCCAGTGCACCCAAGCAAATACATGTGCAGTTTTAACTCTGCCATAGAGGAGCCTTACAGATTTGGCTATCTGCAGTGTAGTTACTTAGGAAAACTACACACAGTTAGGTGCAACATAGTTATCTAATATAAGGCATATACTAAAGACCACTAGACACTAACTCTAACAGGAAGCCCACAAAGAGATGTTGCAGGAGAGTCCTGGCTCAGCTGTTCCCTCTTTTGTCTTCCTAGCTTTCCCTGTCAGATCAGAAACAGTTTATTTACCCTCTCAGGAGGGACTCAAGACAATCTTAGGTAAAACCTCCTAGAACTCCTTAAGGTATTGTTACCTTTCTTGTACCAGGTCAACAGGGAACTTGAACTAGGCCTGGGTCTTTTCACAGATGCTATAAACTAAGTGTGCACACCTCTCGAACTCAGTAGTAGGATCTGGCCTCTAGGAGATGAGTGTTGGACTTAGGTTTGCAGTGATTGGTTCTACACCAGAAAAAACGTTATTCTTGACATGTGACCAACTAGAAGGGGCAATGCAGAGCAATGGTAACCCCTTGTTTAGCAGTGCGATTCCACCACCACACAACAGCTTTATACTTTTGTAGCAGGAATATAATTACCGGGATACTGTATTTACATCATTTAGATCTCTGCTGAACATTGGCCACTGGAGAAGAGGTGAGCTCTGACCATTGCCTACTGTGAACTGCCTGAACTTATCCTATATATTTACAGGTCCCAACTTTCACTGTAATCCTCTCTGTGATGATAAGGAGGAGATTGTTGAAAACAGTATAAATCATCGTAAAAGTATCTATAGTTTAAATATATTGTTTAAATCAATTATTTTAAGAATTTCTGGTGATGTTTATTCTCATTTGCATTTTTCTACCTTTATTATAAAATAGTCCTAAAATTGTGCAGTTTTTAGTCCAATCAATAAGCTTAATATTAAGCTGAGACTTTCTGTTCTATCTGTGATGACAAGAAGGAGGCTGATGTAAAGCGATCTGTGCAGAATTACTGCAACAGATGACACCAGCAGATACAGGAGATAATAGATGAAGCTCACAGCTCAGCCTCCCCTTACCTGTAGAATGACACAGGTCACAGAGGTCACAGAGCATGCTTAAAAATGTTCCCAATATAAAAATCTGGAGATTTTTACTCTATCTATGTCCATGAGCTCTGTCATAAAGCATGTCACTAAATGCTGTTAAAAACAGCTCTGGCAAGAACGCAGACCCCATTCATGTACTAAGCATGAAATAAATTAAAATCAGAAAGCTGGGGTAGCAATGCAGTGTTGTGGCTGCTGCGTGAGTGTAGGGTAACTTGGGCACTTGTCACGGTGGCCAGGAGTGGTGTTGGAACCCACCCCCGAAAAAATGGACACTGCACTCGAGGTTTGGATAGCCCAAAAGTAACCTGGTGTATAGGTGCGGGCGCAAGAAATGACTGACCAGAGTCCAATGACTTTACCAGAAGAACTTGGTTTACTGATATAAACTTCAGTGCAATACAAGGCAAGTACACTTTTGGTAATGGCAGGAACGTCTTGAGGACCCTGTCCAATGTAGCAATGTACTCTGACGGGATAGCGTAGTAGAGAACAGAAGTAGTAGAAGATACTCATACTCATATATAGATTTATTGATCTGATCGATTTTTGCCCTATAGTGTTGGGTTATCCATCCTCCTAGGGCAGTATGAGGTCCCAGGTCCCTGCGTAGACTTTCCAAGACTTCCCAGATCAGCTGTGCATTTCAGTAGGATACGTCAGCATGCACGCTCTTTGTCCTACTGGGGCCAGTACCTAACTCCAGGTGACTGCCTGTGTGTTGCAGGAGGTATTCCTGGCGTGGACAAGGTTTTCCTCAGAGGGCATCACTCCCTCCTTAGATCTCTAGCAGTGCATGCTAGCGGTAGTTAACAGCATAAAAGAATAAGTCTTTTGGTCCCTGACAAGGGTCCTGGCCCACTGACTCTCTCCACTTACTCAATAAAAAGACCCTCCCACCAGGAACTAGCTTCTTTTAGTAGGGACAACTTAGCTAGTGTGTGATTGCTGGGGCTGTGTGTGGGTAAGAGAGAATAAAGAGTATTTGCAGAAAAGTCAGGGAAACAAGCCTGCACCTATGAAAGGAGGAAACACAACATGTGACGTAACAGTTAACACATAGACCTTCAGCTGTGCATAGTGCAGTACATACAATAAATATAACAGTGACACCTAGTGGGGAAAAAGACATAATACAGACTCCTTCATCCCCTTTTGTGATAACCTGTGAGAGTTACTTTACCCAGGTGTATAGAACTTAGTGGCACACCAGTGCTGTGACACTACACAATGGCGCCATTTTTACCTCTCATCCTCTAAATTTTATCCACTCCAATACTTGACATTCTTCTTTTTGCTGTCTAAATCTATGCTTTTACAATGTTTTTTTCACTTTATTTTTTATTTTAACAAATTCTTAATTCTTCATCTGGAGATGAATCATGGTCAATTAACAGGAACAATTCTAATTAACCGGCATAATTATAAAACTAATAATGTTGAACATCATTGTTCTGTACAGCGACATTAGCTTTTAGAGAGGCGCATCAAGTCTCCATTTAGATAGATGCACAGTAGATCATTTATACTCGGTTGCCGTGGCGACCGCATCGACAATCGAAACAGCGATGCAAGGCCCTAGATTGTTCTGTTGTACAGCACCATAAATTATGCCACTAGAAGTAATTGTAATGTCAGTATAATCTCCTTTTAATTATCCATTAATGAAAATTACATTCATTTAGGGAAGAAAAACAAAATAAAAAAATATTCCAACTCAGATTTTTAGTCACCTGTTTAAGTCTTGATGTTTGTATTTTCTTCCCTGTTGGGTCGGGTCGTGGAATTTGAAGTTAATGGTTTTTAGGAAACTTGTACAATAGTAGAACTTTCCCTTTTGATTCTTGGCTGTACTGATGGCAGGAGTAAAGGACCTTGCCCAGGTGCCAAGGTGGGTTTGGGATATTATGGTGCTGGGACTGTACTGGCCTCAGTACTGGGCTGGCCCCCATATAGTATATATGATGTATTATATTGGTCCCCTCTGGGCCCTATGTAGTATACAGGCCTTTCTCTGTGCCCTCGGGTACTTAATAGGCCCTCCTCTGTGCCCCCATGTGGTAGATAGGCCCTCCTCTATGCCCCATTTAGTATATAGTCCCTCATCTGTTCCCCCATGTGGTATATAGGCCCTCCTCTATGCTCCGTGTCGTATATAGGCCCTCCTCTGTGCTTCTATGTGGTAAATAGGCCCTACTCTGTGTCCCAATGAATACAAAAAAATGTACTTGTCACCCACTCCCCAGCAACTCTCACTTGGCACTCTCTCCCCTCATAGCTTCTGTAACAGCATGAGGCCGTGTCTGTTACCCCCTACCAGTTAAAGTTCACACTGCGTTTCAGCATGCTTCTCACTCTAGTGTCAGGCATTCACCTGTTCTCCTGTATTTATAACCGAGCCCACGGGCTCTGGACATTTCTGGCAAGTTCTCCTGAGGATATATATAGTCTCCACCTCCATCCCGCTTTGCTCAGTAGTTGGCATTACTTTCCAGCATCCATGTCTGTGCTACCTTGCTTCCAGCCACTTCCAAGCGATCTTCAGTTATCTGGATTAGGGATGGTCCGAAACTGCCGAGGTTCGGGTTCGTATGAACTTGAACGCTCGGCATCAGATTCCCGCTGTCTGCCCGCTCCGTGCAGAGGGTGGATACAGCGGGAGGACCGCCTGGAAAACTGGGATACAGCCTATGGCTATGGCTGTATCCCAGTTTTCCAGGCGGTCCTCCCGCTGTATCCACCCTCTCCACGGAGAGGGCAGACAGCGAGAATCATTGCCGAGAGTTCGGGTTCGTACGAACCCGAACCGAACCCAGTTCGGACCATCCCTAATCTGGATCTCTTTTACTTTCCAGCTCCAACCCAGTTCTGTTGAAACTATCTCATAACGTGCATCTCGCACTTCTACCCGAAGAAGAGCATCTATTACTGGACTCCAGTATTCCTGCAGTTCTTAAGTCAGTAGTTACCGAGGTCCTTCTCTGAGGTTAGCCACCTGGGAGTCTCTCACAGCGAAATCCAACTGGCGTTTGGGCGAGCACTGGTAAAAACCGAGAACTCCTTGTACTCCGCTCCTCGGAGAAGGGACGTCAGCTCTCCTCTGTGATCTGGCGGAGCCATCTCTTTGTTCTTGTCCACTCATTAGAACTCGTTGCCCTGCTTTAAGGGATTATTGATATCTCCTTGCACCCTTGCTTTTGGTGTAATGTAATATACAATCTAAGGCCACCATTTTGGACTGGGTCCGTACAATCTTTTTTCCCAAAATTTGATTTGTTACCAAACTGAACTTTTTGTAAAATTTTTAATGAATCTCGATTCGGTAAGTTCAGTTCGCTCATCTCTAGTCACAATGTCCAGTTGGTTGTACAAAACTGTCTCTTATTGAGTGATCTATAAGAATGTTGAACTACGAGGCCTCTATACCCTACAGTCCGATAGTTGAGTGATTCATCTTCTTGTCCTCTTAGTAGAAGTTATGTATTAAAACGATCACTGGAACAAGGGGAAGTTCATCATCTCATTTAACCCATTGCAAGCAGGAACAGATGTACTAGACGTGGCAGCATGCTGTAGGCCGAGGATTATAATTGCACTATTGATCCAAGTGCAGCAGTTTACAAGAGACAATCTGGAGCAATCGGCTTCCAGATACTAGCGGCCTATGGATACGAGAATGAGGCGCTCATTAATAGTGTGAAGCAGGTTTTACAAAAGAATTAATTGACTACAGAAAACACGCTCTTGGCGTTCCCTCCTTCAACCGAACTGTGACGAGTCGTGATATCTCTATGTCAGGCCTGGATCACAGAAGCTGCAGGGAAGTATCACATCCCACCCGAAAGGACAGCTTTTTTTATCTACTAAGTTAGGGACATCTACAAAATTTTTGCTAAATTTTGTAGATTAATAAATTTTGTTCATTACAATATATAATTGTGTGCTTGCAGTGACTAGGCTGTTCATGGGGACTTTAGTGGCACGGATGTGGGCACTGTAACTTTCTGTGAAGGGGGTGCCATGACTGGCATTGATGGGGCATTAAAATAGTATGCAGTTTAAACACACAAGGGGACATTTATTAGGACCAGCACTGACATATACAATACACTGCACTACAGTATTAGTGCAACGTATTGTATCAGTGATCAAAGATCACTGTTTAGTATTACACCATACCTCCTATCTTTTGCTTAGCGCAAAGAGGGACATGTGCGCCACGGTTCCTATAGCCACGCCCCTGTAGCCACGCCCCTATAGCGACCCTCCATAACCATTCCCCTATAGTCACACGCTGCAGAATTTTTGCAGCAGAGAATGTGGTAAAAGCCAGAAGTGGATTGAGGAGGAAGGGAGGTATAACACTTTTCTTTACAAATCACCTGGTTATATCTAGGGATGGTCCGAACCGAGTTCGGTTCGGGTTCGTACGAACCCGAACTCTTGGCAATGATTCCCGCTGTCTGCCCGCTCCGTGGAGAGGGTGGATACAGTGGGAGGACCGCCTGGAAAACTGGGATACAGCCTTAGGCTGGGTTCACACTACGTATATTTCAGTTAGTATTGTGGTCCTCATATTGCAACCCAAACCAGAAGTGGATTAAAAACACAGAAAGGATCTGTTCACACAATGGTGAAACTGAGTGGATGGCCGCCATATAACAGTAAATAACTGCCATTATTTCAATATAACAGCCGTTGTTTTAAAATAACAGCAAATATTTGCCATTAAATGGCGGCCATCCACTCAATTTCAACATTGTGTGAACAGAGACTTTCTGTGTTTTTAATCCACTCCTGGTTTTGGTTGCAATATGAGGACCACAATACTGACTGAAATATACGTAGTGTGAACCCAGCCCTAGGCTGCACGGAGCGGGCAGACAGCGGTAATCTGATGCCGAGCGTTCTGGTTCATACGAACCCGAACCTCGGCAGTTTTGGACCATCCCTAGTTATATCCTATCCTGCAGGGATCCAAGCAGTAGGACCCTCACCAATCACCTAGTTATCCTGTGAATAGGGAATAACTGACAATATTATTGCTGGTAAAGGGGTATTGCTACAATATTCAGCCTGTCACCTGAATTCCAGAGGACAGGCTAACAACAAGAGGTTATGACACCTGGATAATAAAACTCTACAACATGATCCGCTGGGTGACTACAGCATAACACTGTAGAGCGGTGAGCCCAGAGTAGGACTGGGGTACAAAGGGCCCACCAGTGGAACTGATCCTGAGGGCCACCAATGAAGATCTAGTGAGAAGCAACACTCTGATCAAGACCGATAATACCATTATATAAGAAACACATATTATCACACCATTGCAACCACATAGTGACTAATACCACAATACCATTACTAATTAACATCCATTATGCAAATACCAGTATCCCCCCCATACAGTGACCATAGAGGTACAGATAGAGAACATAGAGGTAGATACCAGTGGTGCACAGGCTCTGCTCACCATGTAAGTACAGTAAGTACAGTGCAGTTACATCCAGTGACTCACATGGGGCATCTTCTCTGGTTGGAGTCGCTCAATTTCCTCTTTTTTTTTTCTCCATCTGGCACAGCCATCATGAAGACTTCTCTCCATGATGCTTTGTCTCCACAGATGTACCAGAAAAACATTTTAGGCTCTTTGCTCCAGCATCATCCTCACCCCTATACAAGGGCTCTGATAGGCCTAGGGGCAGGGAATCAGGCTTGCAGACCTCCTCTTAAGCACAGGTGGCAAAATACATGTGCAGCAAGTAACATACACATGTAGTGTCCTGCCACAGGGGTTTCTTGTCTTTACTTCCCTTGCAAAAGTCTGTACTTCAAAGTGAAAGTAGTACCTGAAGTAGTACCTAAGTTTTGCCACTAGTTTTGTCGCTAGTATGTATATTGTGTACCTAAGTATTGCACAGCTGTATGCCACTATAGGGTTATTGTTTTTAGGATCTGTGCACCAATGGGAGTTCTTTCTTTTTTTCTACCTATATCTGCCCTTCTCTTTCTTTTGCACTCTCTTCTCACCTACTCACAGCACACCTTACAAATACTGTAGAAGGAAGTCATATGGGGATAGGAAGTGTAGCCACACCTTAGTGAGTCTTACTCTGGCTTTGGTAGAGGAAGGACACAAGCCAGAATGCTCCCTGTAGTAGCCAAGGAGGGCCCTGGCTTATGTCAGGTCCCCTATGGACACAGTTTCGGTTGGTCTCTGTAGAGAACAGACGCACATGAGACACCTTAGCACTTGTTTCTTGAAAGCAGCACTTCTACACAATATGCAGTGCTGAACACCTACTTAAAGAAGACAAGTCAGGTATCACCCCAACCCACGCCAAGAACCAGTTTAAAAGTGTAGGACAGTCTCCAACAGAAGAAAGGAACTGATCAAGAGCAAAGTTGCTAGAAGCCTACGTACTCAATCTCACAGCGCGGGTGTCATAAGAGAACTCTGACCACTCTGCTCATCCCAGGTAACAAGGTCTGGGGCTTGTGTCATACTCTAGTATGGGTCGCCCAACACTGGTGGGCAATAGGTGGTGCAAAGACCAAAGAGTCAAAACACAGGCACAAGTATTCTCTCTACTCTCAAGTATTCTACTTCTTCTCCTTCTAAAGTTCCGGCAGAGCACAGTACTACATTGGGTTGCGACTCTCACGACATCCTCCTCTCTACTTCTCTGAACCTATTCTACAACTCAGTCAGCACAATATACCTCTCTCTAAACTCCCAGCACAGATCGGGTCGCTAAAGATTCAAGGATAATATCAGCTCAAAATCCTACTGTATATCACTGTATTAAGCCTTCCTGCTGTAAAGAAGAAGTTTATTTATTTTAATTGGACTTAGTGGTTATTTCCTAAACACCTACACAGCCATTGCATCCTTCTTGGGTTATCTCCCCTTTCTGTGGGTGGTGGTACCAATAGTCTGAGTAGGTCACAATTCCACTTCAGACCACTGTGATAAGGGCCCAAGGGACCCCCAAACAGCCCGGAGGGTTACTGACCACAGGTGGAAGGGTATAGCCAGCCTACTTAAGTTAAAAGCAGGTGTGCCACCATACCTGTGTGCCCAATCAGCACTGGCGTCACGACAACCTAACATTTGGCTGAGCTATCTTCCAACCAACCACCATAGAAGTGGCATCACACGTTACCATCTAGCAAGTGACCGGTTGAGTGTACACCACATATGTATACTGTAGAATTGACTTGAGGAATAGGAATAAGACTCAACTTCTCGATGGAGGAATAGTAGCTTTATGATACTTGGCTCTTGGGTATTTTAGTTTGACTTAGTTGGTTTGGAGTTAGTTGAATAAGTTGGCTTGAGGAGGAGAGAAGTCAGCTGATGGCTTCTTCAGGGTTATTAGGGGCCCTGCCTAGACCCCAAGGTACTCAGCTGTGGTGGCTTTAGACAAAGAGTACCTATGCCCACAGGTATGAACTTCCACCTAATGCTGCCTATGGGCACAGAGTGACATAGAACCAGAAATAAAGGCCCCACCTTGTGGGTAAAGATGATCGAACATCGGGAAATCTTAGATTTGATCGAACTCGAACCTTGTTGGAACCTTCCACATTTCATTCCTGATACCTTCCCGGTCTGTAGGGAAGCAGCCCGAGTAACGCCTGGAATTCCGGGTTCAGCCAAGGTAATAGGCTGAATCCTGGAATCCCAGCGGTACACGGGCTGTCTCCTCCTTCCCCACGGACAGGGAAGGCATCGGGAATTAAATGTGGAAGGTTTGACAAGGTTCGAGTTCTATCGAACCTAAGATTCGCCGTCGGGGTGACCCCTAAGGAAACCTAGCAAGAGCAGTGAAGTTTTCGGCCATCTGGGCTTACCTAACCACTGACTGAAGGTTCTGTATTAATTATCAGGATAAAAAGAAGAGATAGCCGCCCAGCATAGGTAGAGTTATCCCTTTTGGTTATTTTCCCCCTCAGATTCACTCTCTTTAGACTCTTTGCCAGACATGGCCAAGATGAGGGTATTTGAGAAGATATAAAAGGAAATCTTTTGGCACACCTGGCCTCCAGACCAAGCCCTAGAAGAACACTACAGCAGAAGCTCTCTCTGCTATACACTTTTCCTTAGAGAATCCTGACTGGAACTGAAGAAACTAGTTTTCCCTCAGGGTACATACTGTTCTGTGATTGGGCAGGAACAAACTGGAAGGCCCTAACTCTGGCCTGTGATAGGTGGAATAGTGTGAGATACCCAGCTCAAGGATTGGTTAGGGGAAAATTAACCCCTTGAAGGGGTTATCCAGTGCTACGAAAACATAGCCATTTTCTTTGAGAGACAGCACCACTCTTGTCTTTGGTTTGGGTGCAGGTTTTGTAACTCAGTTCCATGGTACATTTGCTAAATAGTACATAAGACACAGTGACATCTAGTGGTGGGAGTACATTAGACATATAGGGGGAGATTTATTAAACATGGTGTAAAGTGAACCTGGCTCAGTTGCCCCTAGCAACCAATCAGATTCCACCTTTCATTCCTCACAGACTCTTTGGAAAATGAAAGGTGAAATCTCATGGGGGTACTGTGGTGTGTTCTCATAGGGCATTGTGACTGGCACTATTGGGGGCACTATGGATGGTACTTATGGGGCACAATGGTTAGTCTTTGTAGGGTTGCTGTGGATTGTACTGCATAGGGCATTAAGACTTTCACTAATAGGGTTAGCAAAATGATCCTTACCGGGAATTTGTCTACATGGCATTGTTGTGGGGGTATTTTGGTTTGGAACATTTAAAAGGCATGTGTTACCATTAGTGGTACTATTATGGGGGCACTATGGCCATAGATCAAAAACTTTGCACAATACAATGAACCTGTTCCTGTGTGGCCTTATTTAGAACAGCAAACTATTGTATAATATCTGCGCCCATAACGGAGATGTATTTGGGGCTTTATATTCTTTTTATCCCTTGCCATTTGAGATGTGTATATGTATCCGAGCTGGATTACCTATCTTTATATAAGACCATGCCCAGTTGTCACCATCCACTACTACTCAACATAGGAGATTCTGCAGTGCCAGTCATTTCTCAATTCTAAACTGAAAAAAAAAAAAAAACTTTCAGGTTTGCTGCACAGTTAACAACTTTATTCCGCCTCTTAATTCACCATTATAATGAGTCTACATTCAATTACAGAACACAAAGAAAATATTCTGGACAATTCTTCTCTTCCATTCTTCTTCAAGGTTATCAGGAGTCTTGCTATAGAGCTGGTGAACAGCGCCACCTAGTGTTAAGAGTGGTCATAACACCTTTAAATTTTTTCCCCTTTTTTTCATTTAAAATACATTTTTATTTACATAAAAAATAGGTACACTGTGTGTCTATATGTCACTATTTTCAAAATCATTTTACTCTATAGTCTTTTTCTGTTTTGTTTTTTTTAACCGAATTCTAAACCTATAACCTTTATATTTTTCTGTTGTGTTATGATTTCTCAAATTTTTGTATTAAACATATAAGGCTATGTTTACACACAGCATTTTAGTCAGTCTTTTGGTCAGTCTTTGCACAGTTTCTGTGTTTTGAACTAACTCCTGGTTTTGGTTGAAAAAAGACTGACAGAGATACTATGTGTGAACATAGCCTAACAATATAAATCTCCTAAATTATAGCAGTGGTGAAGAGTGCATAGTACTCATTTTGGATGTATTGTTGCCGTTTTACACAGGTTTTACATCTTTGTTTTCTTTTTTGTTTTTTTTTCTTTTGGTACACATAAAAGCATCAAAAAGTGCATCCAGAAACCAAGAATGCCCAAAAAATAACAAATAAAAAGTTTAAAAAAATCCTTAAAACAAAAATGTGCATGAACGTCTAAAAAGCAATAAATTAAGGGAAAAAAAAATCTTGAAAATTTGAGGTCCATTTTGCACAAAAGTGCAAATGAGTAGACACAGTCAATGCAGTCTATGATTTTTTCCCTTCTGTCACCTCTGTCCATGTCAGGAACTGTCCAGAGTTGGAGAGGTTGTCCATGGGGATTTGCTGCTGCTCTGGACAGTTCCTGACATGGACAGAGGTGGCAGCAAAGAGCACCGTGTCAGACTGGAGAGAATACACCACTTCCTGCAGAACATACAGCAGCTGAAAAGTACAGGAAAATTTTACATTTTTAAGTAGAAGTAAATTACAAATCTATATAACTTTCTGACACCAATTGATTTAAAAATATTATTTTTTCCTCTGGAGTACCCCCCCCCCTCCCCCTCAAGGCAGAATTTTTCAGGTTCTAATTGTGAACAAGCCCTTATGCTATCTCTCCACAGACCGGAAATAACATACAAAATGTGCATTATTACAGAAGTACCATGACTTTCTACTGCTGTGCCTGAGCATATGTCAGTCATCACTGACATACTGAAATTCTATTCATGAACAAGGAAGGTCAGGATGAGCTATGCTATAGGTCCCATCATAAAAGGTAAGTGTGGGAAGGAGCATGATTAAAAGGGTTATTGCGATGCCCTGGCCCCTGGGGGCCACTTCCGCAGTGCTGGTGTTATGAGCGGGCAATGACCGGGGCAGCTGCAGGGATTATACTTGTCACGGTATAGGCCTGAGGGCGGCACAGCTGTAGAGCCGGTCTGTGGAATCTGCGGGTGATGATGGGCATGCGATTCTTCGCTGCACCTAGTCAGGGCACCAGTTAGTGGACACCAATGCCAGGGTTCAGTAACAGCGGTTTTATTATAGATGAGGTAACTAGTAGCAACAGTTCTGTCCGGATGCAACCGGGTATATAGCAGGCTTTGACAAATAAAGCAGGAGTGGTGCTGCATAGGCTGTAAGAATACGTGCCGGATGATGGGAGTAGGAGTATGAGAGAAATAGCGTTGCTGGGTGGATTAGCTTGAGAATAATACTTGCTGTGAATCCTTGCAGCGATGAGGAGAGATAACGGAATGACACCCAGATGAGAGAGAAGACTCCGGACACTTGAGCAGGCAGATACAGCCGAAGACTGGTATATAGCAGCAGACTTAGTCACTCTTCTGTGGGAGAGGATAGAACCACACAACCTCCTTGCTTGGAAGCAGGGGGAAGACTAACTTGTTAGGAGGAAGTTGGAGGTCACATGGTTGCTCCTGGCCAGAGCTAGTCGGCCATTGGAGGAACCATGGTTACAGGGCACTGGCACGGTCACGTGATCAACAGCCTTGCATACCACTGTACAATGCAATAATACACAGGAATACATGAGAATACACATGAGAATGCCCATTACCAGAGAATACTAGGGGAAAACCAGTAGCAGTTGCAGTGCAAACACTTACCAGAACAGGCATTGACACAGAAATAGAAATGGCCATAATAGGAGTAGTAGTCTGCATGTTCTGGGACACTGCATACCTCCCTAGCAAATTTGAGCCGACCTCGGCGAATCTAGAAGGCAGCAAACATGAATAGACTGGACAATCAAACAACAGGAATGAATGATGAGAGTGAGTGTGAGGAGGTGTGTGTTTCCCACGCCCAAGGCACAGGTGAGAAGAGAGAGAAGATGAGAAACCCTAGTGGCAGGACTTCACCTAGGGGTGCCTAACGTACTCTGGCGACCAGGTAGCTAGTGCGTGAACCATCTGACGTGTAAGCCAGGACAACTTAACTGCTGGCGGGTGACCCTCCATATTCCAGCCAGTTAGACAGTAGGTTTTCTGTTAAATGTGTTACCCTACTGGAAAAGAACTGTGAAGACCTGTGTACTACCTTGGCGTGTCTGAGTAGTGTCTTGGATACCTGGAAGAGAAAAGAACAAAATAATAAAAGCAAACATACATGGGGAGCTCCCTTTCATACCACTCGATCACACACACAAGCACTCCACAGGCCAAACACACGAAAAGGTATCCAAGGTGCGATATGTATGGACCAGTGTGAATATTAGGTAAGACTATGTGTGATAACTACTATGTTGGGACAAGACAGAGGCGAACAAATACTGGAAACAAAAGGAAGGGGAACACAACAGACAACAAATACTGCGAGGTCTTGAAGAGAACTGTCTCACATAAATCTGAATGAAAATCTGAGAAAAATCTGAATGAAAATCTGAGAAAAATCTGAATACAAATCTGAGGAAAATCTGAATACAAACTGGCTCAACTAAATCTTTCCAGCTATAGAGATAATATAGACAATAATGAGACTGGATGAGAAAATACACTCCTACATAAACTGGACTTTCTCTGAGGTATATGTAAACTGACTTCTCTTACTCAGAGGAGGAGCTGTCTGACTTAGACACTGGAAAATATACTGTTTTACAAAAGAGGAACTCTACTCTGAGGCAATCTAAATAACCTTTTGCTTACTCAGAGGAGGAAATACAAAGACTCCGATAACACTGGAATGCAATAGTAGAAAAAAAAATGCAATAATGAAATAAGTGCAATAATACCCTGTGTGGAACACACAATCACAGGAAAGTGCATTAGGAAGGAATGGGTTAAGTGTCTCTGTGAGGTAGAGTCTCTTTTAGGCAATTAGACATCGTCCATGTAAAAGGCTCTGGGACAGGCACTAGAGAACCTTTTGTTACTGTAAGTGTCCATCAGCTCATGGCTGGTTAGTACAGGGAACTTGGTCAGGAGGACCAGGCACGAACCTTAAACGTTGCATACACTAAATGGTGAAACAGCACACAAAAAAAAACACAGTCATAGAACTCAGCCCTTGAAGAGAACACCTAATAGAGGTATCCTGGAGGGCCCCAAGTGGCACCCCTCTTCTTCTCCCAGGGGTAATACCGGGAGGAAGCCGGAGCAGGAGCCTCATCTGCTGCGGTGGTGACCACGAGCCTAGGGGTCACGGTGGTCACAGGAGAGACAGTAGGGGCTACTGTGGTCACAGGAGAGACAGTAGGGGCCACATGGTAGGTAGCGGTGGTGGTCGCAGCTTTAGCCACGGCAGTGGTAGGGGAAGTCACCGTAGTAGCCATGGTGAGGGGGGCTTTAGCCACCGGAGGTAGCAAGGTTAGGGCCTGCTTGATCTCATCCGCCAACTTCTTGATAACCGGGTCGTCCCCAAACACCCACTGAGGCAGGGATGGTGACTCGGGCCCGGGGAGCCTCCAGGGACTGGCGTAGCAGGTGGCCTTAAAGTTATCCCCCTGGCTAGAGGCAGGAAGAGGGGCGCCCGGAACCCCGGTACTCACGGATCCATCGTTTTCTGGCGAGGTCGATCCTCCTGTGGAGAAGGCAACCTCGGGAGTGCTGGAGCAACGAGATCCCGGTGAGACGCTGGCGATGGAGACAGGCTCTTCCTCCGGACCGTTGGAGACTGGTGTAGAGCCCCAACTGATATCGCTGTCGGAGGGTGGCGGCATTAGCAGGCACGCAGGATTGAGCAGAGGCAGACTCTCAGGCAGTGTAGGCATCACAAGCGCTGGGGCTGCAGGCAGGTGCTCTTCATAGGCCGCCATCTTGCGTTCCACTGGCCGGAACTTGTAGCAGGAAGGGGAGGAGCGCCAGGCTGGAGGATCAGGCTCCAAAGTCTGCCCAGCAACAATGACGTCAGTGGAAGCGGCCGGCCAATCAGGAGAGACACAGTCATTATCAATGGCGCCAAGCAATTCCCGCTTCTCGGCCGCATGGCAGTTAACCCCCTCGTCACTGGGGGATGGCGCAGGTAGAAATAACAGCAAGAAGCGGCCATTTTGTGTACAGTCCCAGCCGTGCAGCGACTCAATTATCAGAACTCCCATGGCAATTTTAGCACAGTCTCTGGAGACGATATTAAACTGTAGATCTGGTACACCGCGTGGCGGGTAGATCCTGTTCGTGACGCCAAAAATGCGATGCCCTGGCCCCTGGGGGCCACTTCCGCAGTGCTGGTGTTATGAGCGGGCAATGACCGGGGCAGCTGCAGGGATTATACTTGTCACGGTATAGGCCTGAGGGCAGCACAGCTGTAGGGCCGGTCTGTGGAATCTGCGGGTGATGATGGGCATGCGATTCTTCGCTGCACCTAGTCAGGGCACCAGTTAGTGGACACCAATGCCAGGGTTCAGTAACAGCGGTTTTATTATAGATGAGGTAACTAGTAGCAACAGTTCTGTCCGGATGCAACCGGGTATATAGCAGGCTTTGACAAATAAAGCAGGAGTGGTGTTGCATAGGCTGTGAGAATACGTGCCGGATGATGGGAGTAGGAGTATGAGAGAAATAGCGTTGCTGGGTGGATTAGCTTGAGAATAATACTTGCTGTGAATCCTTGCAGCGATGAGGAGAGATAACGGAATGACACCCAGATGAGAGAGAAGACTCCGGACACTTGAGCAGGCAGATACAGCCGAAGACTTGTATATAGCAGCAGACTTAGTCACTCTTCTGTGGGAGAGGATAGAACCACACAACCTCCTTGCTTGGAAGCAGGGGGAAGACTAACTTGTTAGGAGGAAGTTGGAGGTCACATGGTTGCTCCTGGCCAGAGCTAGTCGGCCATTGGAGGAACCATGGTTACAGGGCACTGGCACGGTCACGTGATCAACAGCCTTGCATACCACTGTACAATGCAATAATACACAGGAATACATGAGAATACACATGAGAATGCCCATTACCAGAGAATACTAGGGGAAAACCAGTAGCAGTTGCAGTGCAAACACTTACCAGAACAGGCATTGACACAGAAATAGAAATGGCCATAATAGGAGTAGTAGTCTGCATGTTCTGGGACACTGCATTATCTTCACCACTTTCTTTCAGAAACAGCACCACTCTTGTCTTCAGTTTGTGTCTGGTATTGCAGAATGTAATACAACACACAATCCCTTTTATATGTGTGGTTATTTTAAGTATTAGCCCTATGTGGCTGCTCCTGGGGTAATATGCAGATACTGAATTGTAGATTTTTTTTTATTATCAATATAATAGAAGATCAGCTGCACCCACATAAACATAGAAGAGACCTGGATGCAGACATCTGCACACATTGGGGGAAATTTATCAAACATGGTGTAAAGTGAAACTGGCTCAGTTGCCCCTAGCAACCAATCAGATTCCACCTTTCATTTTCCAATGAGTCTGTGAGGAATGAAAGGTGGAATCTGATTGGTTGCTAGGGGCAACTGAGGTAGTTTCACTTTACACCATGTTTGATAAATCTCCCCCATTGTGTATGTGTAGTTGCCATGCTGGGTTACTGCAATTCCTATTGATGTCTATGAGAGCTGAGACGCAGTACCCAAAATGGCCACTACTCAATGTATGGCGCTGTCTGCTTCCTGCTCTGTTCTCTGTGTATGTGGGCACTGCAGCTCTGACAAACAACTAATCAGTAGGGGAGGAAGGAGTTGGACTCCCAATAAACAGAGTAGGTCATCAATAAATTTTGCCTAGTAAACCCCTTTAAGACTCTAGAACTAACATGGGCCTTTTATAGTTCCGGCTTTTTATGTGGCAAAGGGGCTCTGGGTCTAAGATGTACCTGTACTTATCCCTTGATAACAAGCTATAGATGTGGTGACCTGTGGCCCCTTTATCTCCGGAGATATGAATGGTGTAGTGGCACTGTGTTTGTCACATTCCAGTCATACCTTCTGGCTGCTGTATTGCTGTTAGTGTTGTATTTCTAATCCCTCCGGCTTCCATTGTTCATTCAGTATCTGTGTCTCATTTTACGGGTAATACCATAATAACACAACAAGACCAGTTATCCATACTGGTCATACTGGTCACAACCCATCCACATTCCATCACATGGCCGCTTATCTGGTTACTTTCTATTATTAAACCTAGAAGATAATATACCAGCCCCGATCCACCCAACGTATCCGATCCCAGAGTATCTCAGCTTTATAGAAAGAATAATTGTTCAATATGGGGGAGATTTATCAAACATGGTGTAAAGTGAAACTGGCTCAGTTGCCCCTAGCAACCAATCAGATTCCACCTTTCATTTTCAAAACAGTCTGTGAGAAATGAAAGGTGGAATCTGATTGGTTGCTAGGGGCAACTGAGCCAGTTTCACTTTACACCATGCTTGATAAATCTCCCCCTAAGTGTTCAATTTCCCTGCAGTGCCTCCTCAGGGCAAATGAAGTATTACACAGTGTCCATTCATATAAATGGGTGATCTGTGTGTAGCAGATAAAGAGCCTTTGGCTGCCTCATGTAAAGGCCTACTAGGTCATACCAATGATACCTACCAAGAGGGTCTCACAAGGAAGGGGTCCCAGGTGCCCCTGACTAAATGCGACAATAGGGATATATGTACTCCACTAAATGGCAACCACGTAAAGCAGGGATGGGGAACCTTCGGACCCTCCAGCTGTTGCAAAACTGCAATTCCCATCATGCCTGGACAGCCAAAGCTTTAGCTTTGGCTGTCCAGGCATGATGGAAATTGTAGTTTTGCATCAACTGAAAGGCTGAAGCTTCCCCATCCCTTAAGGCCCTATTCCACGGAACGATTATCGTTCGTATTCGGCCGATATCGGCCGCTACGGACGATAATCGTCCAGTGGAATAGAGTGCAACGATCAGCCAACATCGTTCATGTCGGCTGATCGTTGCAGTCGCTTGTTTTTCAACATGTTGAAAAACAAGCGACTGATATAGCAGCGATCTGCTGCCGTCGCTCCGTTGAATAGGAGCGTCGGCAGCAGACGCTGCTATATCCTATGGGCTGCCCGGACGATCAGCGATCCCCCGGGCAGCCCCCTCCCGCACTCACCCGCTCGCTGCAGCCGCGTCGAATAGCGGCGGCAGCGAGCGGGGAACGAGGAGCAAACGAGCGCTGAGAGCGCTCGTTTGCTCCTCTAAATGACCTGTGGAATAGGGGCATTAGAGTTTGAAATGTACATACTTTACTACTACCCCATTGGAGCAGTGAGATCCCAGTAGTTGGACCCTGACAGATCCCATATGTACCATCTATCTTGGATATAGGTGACAAGTTGTGATTGCAATAAAATCCCCCTGATTAATTAAACACAACAAAATTTGCATAGATCAAAGGTATAAGCTTATATTAGAAATGTTAAATATATCTTACTAGATAAAAATGCTCCCTTTTATCAAGCACCTCTTCCCCAATACCACAGGACAATACAATACCGCACACAAACCAAGGACAGGAGGGGTGCTATTTTTGCAAGTAAGCGGCCATTTTTTTTTTCTAATTGTAAACAATCCCTTAAAATCTTTTTATGACATTATTTAAATAAAATATTAGGAAAAATGGCAATTTTTAAAAAATGTAAAATAAAAATGTTATTTTATTTTACGGAACATACCTTGTATACAATGACATAATCCCTTGAATCAGTAAATTAATATGTACCATTGATTCAGATGTGTCCACTACAACCTTTCAGTAGTCCACATTATTACTACAGGCTGGCAAATACCTTATCAGGGTGCAGTTCATGTCACCACCACTAGGTGGCCACATAATATCCCTATATATATATCCTTCATGCCAGGTTTATTATATTGTCACACAATGTATGAAGAATTTGAGCTTTTTTTTTTTTATTCAGTACTTTGTTGTGTGTTTAATTTTACATTCATATTTATTTTTAAAATTTATTTCTATATCTGTTGTGTTTGGTTTACGGGTTGTTCCAGGAAAATTGTTGTTATTAGAGCAATCTTTAATCCGAGTTTATGTCAAATTACAATTAAAAGGGGGTTATCTAGGATTAAAAAAAAAAAAAAAAAAAAAGAGTTTTCCCAAAAACAGCGCCACCCTTGTCCCTAGGTTGTGAGTGGTATTAGAACTCTGCTCCCTTCACTTCAGCTGATTTTTTTTTTTTTTATTTTTTTTTTATGTCTCCACCTTTCTGTAAGGTTACTCTGTACATAGGCCTAGCGGCTCTGTATTGTGAGAGTCCCATTATATTGGTGTTGTGATATGCATTAGGACATATAATGGCTCCATTGTTCCCTACATACCGCAATGATATAAGGTACAGGTAGCTGCAGACATAAGGAGGTGGGGCGATGCAGTGGGGCAGGAGTATGTCAGTGTTTGCTGAGGACGCACCTTGCTTTGTGGCTTGTTTAACGATGAAACTCCCTGCGGTTTCTGTGCCAGAGCTCTAATAAACACCGGCAGGAGAATAGTATCAGCTGGCAGCGGCCGGGTACACATGTACTGAGTGATGGGGGGGGTCACTTACTTATTGTATCTGCTAATCATCGGCAAATAGATTCATCCAGACTGAGCCATGAAGTGGACTGTGACCGTACCTGTATCCCTGATAGGACTGTGACCGTACCTGTATCCCTGATAGGACTGTGACCGTACCTGTGTCCCTGATAGGACTGTGACCGTACCTGTATCCCTGATAGGACTGTGACCGTACCTGATGGGACTGTGACCGCACCTGTGTCCCTGATAGGACTGTGACCGTACCTGTATCCCTGATAGGACTGTGACCGTAACTGATGGGACTGTGACCATACCTGTGTTCCTAATAGGACTGTGACCGTACCTGATAGGACCGTGACCATACCTGTATCCCTGATAGGACTGTGACTGTACCTGTGTCCCTGATAGGACTGTGATGACACCTGTGTCCCTGATATGACTGTCTCCATACCCGTATCCCTGATAGGACTGTGACCATACCTGTATCCCTGATAGGACTGTGACCGTACCTGATAGGACCGTGACTATACCTGTATCCCTGATAGGACCGTGACTATACCTGTATCCCTGATAGAACTGTGACTATACCTGTATGCCTGATAGAACTGTGACTATACCTGTGTCCCTGATAGGACCGTGACCATACCTGTATCCCTGATAGGACTGTGACTCTACCCGTATCCCTGATAGGACTGTGACTGTACCTGTATGCCTGATAGAACTGTTACTATACCTATTTCCCTGATAGGACTGTGACTATACCCGTATCCCTGATAGGACTGTGACTATACGTGTGTCCCTGATATGACTGTCTCCGTACCCGTATCCCTGATAGGACTGTGACTGTACTTGTGTCCCTGATAGGACTGTGATGACACCTGTGTCCCTGATAGAACTGTGACCATACCTCTATACCTGATAGGACTGTGAATATACCTGTATCCCTGATAGGACTGTGACTCTACCCGTATCCCTAATAGGACTGTGACCATACCCGTATCCCTGATAGGACTGTGACTGTACCTGTGTCCCTGATAGGACTGTGATGACACCTGTGTCCCTGATAGAACTGTGACCGTACCTCTATACCTGATAGGATTGTGACTATACCTGTATCCCTGATAGGACTGTGACCATACCCTTATCCCTGATAGGACTGTGACTATACCTGTGTCCCTAATATAACTGTCTCCATACCCGTATCCCTGATAGGACCGTGACCATACCTGTGTCCCTGATAGGACTGTGATGACACCTGTGTCCCTGATAGAACTGTGACCATACCTCTATACCTGATAGGATTGTGACTATACCTGTATCCCTGATAGGACTGTGACCATACCCTTATCCCTGATAGGACTGTGACTATACCTGTGTCCCTAATATAACTGTCTCCATACCCGTATCCCTGATAGGACCGTGACCATACCTGTGTCCCTGATAGGACTGTGACCGTACGTGATAGGACCGTGGCCATACCTGTGTCCCTGATAGGACTGTGGTCACACCTGTATCCCTGATAGGACTGTGACCGTACGTGATAGGACTGTGACCATCCCTGTGTCCCTGATAGGACTGTGACCATACCTGAATCCCTGATAGGACTGTGACCATACCTGAATCCCTGATAGGACTGTGACCATCCCTGTGTCCCTGATAGGACTGTGACCATACCTGAATCCCTGATAGGACTGTGACCATACCTGAATCCCTGATAGGACTGTGACCATCCCTGTGTCCCTGATAGGACTGTGACCATACCTGAATCCCTGATAGGACTGTGACCATACCTGAATCCCTGATAGGACTGTGACCGTACCTGTGTCCCTGATAGGACTGTGACCGTACGTGATAGGACTGTGACCGTACCTGTGTCCCTGATAGGACTGTGGTCACACCTGTATCCCTGATAGGACTGTGACCGTATGTGATAGGACTGTGACCATCCCTGTGTCCCTAATAGGACTGTGACCATAACTGAATCCCTGATAGGACTGGGACCATACCTGAATCCCTGATAGGACTGTGGTCACACCTGTATCCCTGATAGGACTGTGACCGTACCTGTATTCCTGATAGGACTGTGACCATACCTGAATCTCTGATAGGACTGTGACCGTACCTGTATCCCTGATAGGACTGTGACCATACCTGTATCCCTGATAGGACTGTACGCACACCTGTGTCCCTGATAGGACTGTGGTCACACCTGTATCCCTGATAGGACTGTGACCGTACGTGATAGGACTGTGACCATCCCTGTGTCCCTGATAGGACTGTGACCATACCTGAATCCCTGATAGGACTGTGACCATACCTGAATCCCTGATAGGACTGTGACCATCCCTGTGTCCCTGATAGGACTGTGACCATACCTGAATCCCTGATAGGACTGTGACCATACCTGAATCCCTGATAGGACTGTGACCATCCCTGTGTCCCTGATAGGACTGTGACCATACCTGAATCCCTGATAGGACTGTGACCATACCTGAATCCCTGATAGGACTGTGACCGTACCTGTGTCCCTGATAGGACTGTGACCGTACGTGATAGGACTGTGACCGTACCTGTGTCCCTGATAGGAC
Source organism: Dendropsophus ebraccatus (assembly GCF_027789765.1). Lineage (NCBI taxonomy): Eukaryota > Metazoa > Chordata > Amphibia > Anura > Hylidae > Dendropsophus > Dendropsophus ebraccatus. The sequence continues at coordinate 174,386,876 of NC_091456.1, forward strand.
TGTGGTCACACCTGTATCCCTGATAGGACTGTGACCGTATGTGATAGGACTGTGACCATCCCTGTGTCCCTAATAGGACTGTGACCATAACTGAATCCCTGATAGGACTGGGACCATACCTGAATCCCTGATAGGACTGTGGTCACACCTGTATCCCTGATAGGACTGTGACCGTACCTGTATTCCTGATAGGACTGTGACCATACCTGAATCTCTGATAGGACTGTGACCGTACCTGTATCCCTGATAGGACTGTGACCATACCTGTATCCCTGATAGGACTGTACGCACACCTGTGTCCCTGATAGGACTGTGACCATATATGTGTCCCTGATAGGACTATAACCATACATATATCCCTGATAGGACTAGGACCATACCTGTATCCCTGATAGGACTGGGACATATCTGTATACCTGTATCCCTGATAGGACTGTGATCACACCTTGACTGGAGATGTAAGACACACTAGAACTGTCTCCAGCAGGTGAAGTTATCTATATCTGCAGGCTGAGAGGCCGTCACCACATCTCTACCCCAATACAAATCCCTTTATATAAGGAGCAGTGATGTCTGTGCATGCCCCTTCAGGCTATGTCATGTATATAATATACATCAGACGGCTATAACGGCTGTATATAAATCCGGGTCTGTTATATCACTCCGCCTGTCACTCCAGGGATGAGTCTCTATGAGTTATATAGAGGAGCCTGGCGGCTTTATTCTCTATATGTAAAGTAGTCGCCGTATTAATAGACAGATGTAATAGATGTAACATTAGTCACAGGAGGACGGGAGATGTCTGGCAGCGCCTCAGGTGTCCACTAATTGTGCAGTGTAATTACTATGTCTCCTAATTTTTCCTGTCATGGTGAGTTGCCATGGAGATGTATCAGTCACATGATACATAAAGCCATAAGCCATAATGCAGCAGAAAGGCTCGGGAAGCCAAATGTGTAGAATTTGGGGCCATGTCACCCCAGACCCTAAGATACGGAATATGGAGGGAGTCACTGGGGCAGGAGGAAGATGGAAAATGGCCTATGGAGAGTACGGCCGACCTGGCGATTGCCCGATGTGCCAGATGGCCTGTCCAGCCCTGCACCAAAACATTCCCAATGGTGTAATATGGGAAAGTTTCCTTTAGCAATAATCATTCACTAAGATCCATTTGCATCTACCACCTCTGCATCACCTATAGGTCTCTGTGTCAGAAAGTTATATAGATTTGGAATGTACTTCGATTCAAAAATCTCCAATCTTTCAGTGCTTATCAGCTGCTGTATGTCCTGCAGGAAGTGGTGTATTCTTTCCAGTGTGACAAAGTGCTCTCTGCTGCCACCTCTGTCCATATCCGGATATGTCCAGAGCAGCAGCAAATCCCCATAGAAAACACCTCCTGCTCTGGACAGTTCCTGACATGGACAGAGGTGGCAGCATAGAGCACTGTGTCAGACTGGAAAGAATACACCACTTCCTGCAGAGCATACAGCAGCTGATAAGTACTGGAAGACTTTAGATTTTTGAATGGAAGTAAATTACAAATCTATATAACTTTCTGACACCAGATTCATTGAAAACATTTTTCTTTCTCCAGAGTTCCCCTTTAAGGGGGTGCCTTAGTTGGCCTTCCACCTATAACTTTTGACTACTATAAATGTTAAATGTCTTGCAGATTTATTTAAGCATTGTTTTTAGTTTACGTTATTTGTTTACTGTATGTTGGCATTTGAGCACTGTATATATGGCGGTATATATTCCAGTGCTGTATACTACCATAGGACGCAGCTGTACTACACCTCATGCATCTGCCCATCCTATACAATGGCAAAGAATAGAAGAAGGTTTATGGATACTAAGAACCATGTATTAGGTGTGTGTCGGAGACAAATCACTGTCCTTAATGCTTCTAGACCGAAGACAGCAACAATTACCTATTTATAGTCATTCTGGGAATGGCCTGACCTCCATCTACTCTATAATCATACGGTATCTACACAGTCTGGGGTGAGTTACGTCCATTGTGGTGAATAATAATGAGTCTTATACTAATAATAGGTGGGTATAGTATACAGTATATTTATATGGACACGGCCAGTGGAAGACTGTAGGTTTGGTAAATGTAAACTTACATATAAGGAAATTGTATGCACAAGAATTCCTCATAGATATCTCCAGATAGGCATGTATAACCCAATCTAACACCCCTGCTATCTCCCCTTTGGGTGGTGGGTAGCAGTAAATGGAGACTGGTTATCACTACCATCTACGCCATGGCCTGTTGTCTCTATATTATGTGCCATTATTATCTTTGGTTATCCCAGTTATATTCCCCTGATGAACGTGGCACCACCTGGGAGAAACACGTTGGGACATTTTTGTTGTACTTCAGTTGCACCATCATATCTGTACTTCACTGCTGGTTATTATCAATACTCCTCTCATTGCTTATCATTGTGATTTAAACAAAAAGATTATCTGACAGATTATCTGCCAAAGATTTGAAGCCAAAGCCAGAAACAGAATATAAACAGAGAGCAGGTCATAAAGGAAAGCCTGAGATTTCTCCTCTTTTCAAATCCATTCCTGGCTTTGGCTTCAAATCTTTGGCAGATAATCTGTCAGATAATCTTTCTGTGTAAATGGACCCTAATGCTGGGTTTACATGGAACGATTATCGTGCGAATTTCCACGATAACGATCGAATTCGAACAATAATCGTACGTGTAAACGCATCGAACGATCGAACGACGAGCGAGAAATCGTTCATTTTGATCTTTTAACAGGTTCTTAAATCATCGTTCGTCGTTCGCAAAAAATTCACTGATCGTTCCGTGTAAACAGTCGTTCACTGATTTCACCTATGTGTGAGATAGGCTTAAGCGATCGCAAAACGATCAGAAAACGAATTTTCTGTACGATATATCGTTCCATCTAAACGCTGATCAGTATAAAAGAAAAATCGTTACTTAGAAATCGTTAATCGTACGATTGGGCGAATTATCGCTCCGTGTAAACCCAGCATAATGGTGCGTTTATACAGACAGATCTGACAGATCTTTGAAGCCAAAACCAGGAACAGACTATAAACAGGGATCAGGTCATAAAGGAAAGACTGGGATCTATCCTCTTTTCAAATCCATTCCTGGCTTTGGCTTCCAAAATCTGTCAGATAAATCTTTCTGTGTAAACACACCCTAATGCTGGGTTTACACGAAACGATAATTGGCCCGATCGTACGATTAACGATGTCGGAGTAACGATTTTTTTCATAACAATCAGCGTTTAGACGGTACGATATATCGTACGGAAAAATCGTTTTGCGATCGCGCACCCGCAGCCCGGCCCCCCGCTCGCAGCCCGCAGCCCGGCCCCACAGTCAACCGCAGCCCCCTGCACCGCCCCGATTACATTCGTAGCGGCGGGCGATTGGAGCGGGAAAATCAGAGCGGCGGCGGGGGGGGGGCAATTGGAGTGGCGGCTGGTGGGGGGGGGGGCGATCACAGCGGTGGCGGGGGTGGCGATCAGAGCGGCGGCGGGGGTGGTGATCGGAGCGGCAGGGGTGGCGATCAGAGTGGCGGCGGGGGTGGCGATCGGAGCCACCCCGCCGCCTGCGGCCGGACTTTTGCGCGACGACTGTTTACACGGAACGATCGTCGAATTTTTTGCAAACGTCGAACGACCATTTAAGAACAAGATAAAAGATCAAAATGAACGATTTCTCGCTCGTCGTTCGATCGTTCGCTGCATTTACACGTACGATTATCGTTCGAATTTGATCGTTATCGTGCAAATTCGAACGATAATCGTTCCGTGTAAACCCAGCATTAGGGTCCATTTACACACACAGATTATCTGACAGATATCTGGCTGATTTTTGCAACCAAAACCAGGAATGGATTTGAAAAGAAGGGAAATCTCAGTCTTTCCCTTAAAACCTGTTCTCTGTTTATAGTCTGTTCCTGGCCTTGGTTGCAAAAATCTGCCAGATATCTGTCAGATAATCTTTGTGTGTAAATGGACCCTTAGGGCCCTATTCCACCGGACGATTATCTTTCACATAATCGTTGACGATTAACGATCTCAAACGACCGCTATTGCGAAAGACCTGAAAATGTTCACTCATTTCCATGGAACGATAATCGTTACTTATGATCGTATTTGCGATCGTTTTTTCCTCGTTATTTCTTTGCAATTGCGTTCGTATCTACTGCGAATGACCGAACGACTTCTTATTCAATGCAAATGATTTGAGAACGTTTTGCGAATGAGCAACGATAAAAATAGGTCCAGGTCTTATAAAGCGATCAACAATTTCTCGTTCGGTCGTTAAGCGTTAACTGCATTTCAACCAATCGTTTAGATTCGAACGATTTAACGATAATCTGAACAATAATTGTCCGGTGGAATAGGGCCCTTAGACTGCCTGGTTATCATCTTCTTCTGCTGGTCTTTTACTTTTCATTTTTGTTTGGTGTTTGCTTTTTTTTATCTTATTACTGTTTTTTTTTTTTGAACATAAAAGGCCCCAACTATTCCCCATATATTTGAGAGGTGGGAGGTCTGTGGGAGTAATAGAGAAAGTCAAGCTAGTGGCTTCTACACACAGATGCAGGTGTATTGCTAGCGCTGCAGCCATAGCATAGTGCAGGGATTTTTGGGCCCCTTTACATCTTTGAAAAAAAGGGGCACATAGCCTTCCGCTGGTTCTCTCTGCTCCTTCCCTTACTTCCCACTGTATTGTATTTCTATGTGTGGTGTGCCCCCGGATTATGTTATAGCGGTGGGACGGCCGGTCACTTGCTAGGTGGAAGTGTGACGCCACTTCTTATGGTGGATAGATGAGATACAGCCGGACATTAGGGTTTTGTCACATGACACCAGTGCCAGGTGGGCACACAGGTGTGATGGCACGCCTGTTTTAAATGTGTAAGGCCGATTGTACCCTTTTCCCCTGTGGTCGGTGTCCTGTCGGGTTGCTGCCAGGTGCCTTGGGATAATGTTGTCACAGGTGATGTAGTCACAGATGTCCAGAGCGGTGTAGTAACCCTCTCCCGGATAGTAGTAGTAGTAGGGCCCGCCACCCATAGAAAGGGGAGATGTCCCAATGTTGCGGCGTAAATGCTGTGTAGCTGGTAGTGAATAATCACAGACTCTCTTGAAAACGTTGACTTGGTTTACTATTGGCAAATGTGCAACAGGTAATACAGAAGGACTTGGATATATATACTTGACAAGTTCCAATAAATACTGAGACGTAAAAACCACCATATCTGCTTGAAAAGTGCTGAGTAGGAGGAAGTAGAGTTGATAAGGTTGTACTGAGGTAGTGTAGTAGAGAGGAGGGTGTCCTGAGAGTCTCAACCCAAGTAGTAATGTGCTCTGCCGGGATGTTGGAGTGTATAGAAGAATACTTGTAGAAGAAGAAGAAGACAACCTGTGCCTGTGTATTGACTTACCTATAGTCTTCCCACCGCCTTATACCCACTATCTTTTGCTGAACCGTACTGATAGGTGACACAGGCCCCAGACCTTGTTACCTGGGATGAGCAGAGTGCTGAGGGTTTCCTGCTGACACTCGCGTTGCAAGATGGAGTTTATAGACTTTCCAGTAACTTTGCTCCAGCCAGATCAGTTCCTAGCTCTTTGGCTCCTTAGTGGATACTGTCCTGCACTGTAGTACTCCTAGTCCTCGGAGTGGGTTGAGTTGATATGTTGGATAGTCGTCTCTGAAAGGGTTTAGCACTGCATCACTCGGGGTACCAGCACTTCAAGAAAGAAGTTTGTAAGAGGGTACTGTCCTGCGTCCTACCCATGCGGGGCACTGACTAAGACTTGGACTTCCCTGTAGAGGGGACCTTGCAGAGGGCCAGGCCCAGGTAAAACCACTGTGGAGAGCTATCTAAGCTGCGTACTTTCTCCACCGAAGCTCAACTAAGACTCCTCCTTCACCCAAGGGACTAACTTCCTATCCAGCGTGTAAGGTGCGCTGTAGTTGGGTGGAAAGAGAGCAACAGAAGAGTAGAAAGGGGAGAGGTGATAGGACAGAAGAAAGGAAAGATCCTACTGGTTCACAGAATCTGGTACACACAAACACAATAACCCTTTTTAGACACTTCAGCTGTGCAGCTTCCATACTTCAATATACAATACAGCGACATCTAGTGGTCATCTTTAAATACTACTCTGGCTGTAATAAGACCACAAAAGTACAGACTTTTATGAAGAGTGTGAATAGCAGTAACACCACATATGCTGGAAACAGGTGTCAGATTATCCCACACATTTGGGATTATCCAACAAGTGTCAAACCAAAGGAATTCCCATACACTAGCCCTATGGGATGGGATTACGGGAAGGCAGTGACCAGTAAAATCCCAGCAGACGTAATGGATGTGACACCAGACGGCTTTTATTGCAGGATCCTCTCATATTCTGATTTATTGACACTAACAGAGTTACCAGGAGCTCATAAATGGTGTTTTTCATGTGTATAATATTTATAGCGATTACTGAGTACATGATCCACTGTAAATCAGAGTGGCGTGTAGTAGATGGATTTTATATACTATTAGCTGTCACTCGCCGCTTTGTGCGGCTGCAGTAAAGCTGTTATTACAGTACAATACAGGGTATAATTTACGAGGCTGAGAATGCCGGATACCTGCCTCTGGGGGGGAGCAGGGGAGAACAATACTGTCACTTCAGAGCGTTATATTGCGTCTGTCATTCTATTGAGCTATGGCTATTAGGGAAGAATAACTCAATGACTTGGTAAAGACCATATCCAGCTTAAGAAATACACTATTAGGGAATCTAAGGGCCCGTTCAAACTGGCGGAATTCTGCGCCTCCTCTTTCTGCGCCTCTTTGTGGATACAGATCCTCTCTGATGATACAAAGAGACCCTCATATTGGAGCATACAACCTCTGTGTGTCACATGGCCAGTCATTTGGTTTCTGTGTGAATGGTGTAATGCCTTATTCCCCCTGTGGAGGCGCTGCAGCAGAATTTTTTGAATCTATTAGGATATATATATATGTGTGTGTGTATCCTGCACCCAGGGCAAAGATTCAATTTTGAGCCCCTGTGTCTGTAAAATAAACAGAACATAGTCACAAAATGACTACGTCCTCCCAATTCAACTCAGCAGGACCATTGGCCACATGCCAGGCTACACGACAGGCTTACTTTGGCATGTATTAGCATAAAAAAAAAAAAAAAAAAAAAAACTTCTCGAAGTACCGCTTTACCTCTGGTCCCCATAGACAGCTATAGGTGATACAGCAGTGAGTGGAAGCACCTTCTGAAAGCATGAGCCCTCATTGGAAGATTGGCCATTGGCAGTCGTAGGCCGTCATTTTGCGATAAAATCCCTTAGTGAGAACATAGTATCCGACTCAAAAATAACTTTTTACAAGTTGCTGTCCATGGTAAGACTAACAATTCCTTCCATACTTGTTATTATCTATTCAGTCTCCTTCCCCCAGTTCTGAGCTGCTGCTTTCTGCTGAAAACACAAAAATCTGTATGTGAGCTTTTCTCTCTGTCCCCCCCCCCCCCCTCCCTTCTGAGACAGCTGATGTACACAAGTCCCTGGCAGGCTGTATCTGCAATTTTGTAACTTCTTTGTAATGCTGAGAGGGATAAAATGAGGTCAAGTTGCTGATGAAATCACTTTGATTATCCCTCCGGCATTACAAAGTTGCAGATGGGGACTTGTTTACATCAGCTGTCTCAGAAGGGAGGAGGGAGGAGAGGGAGACAGAGAGAAAAGCTCACACACAGATTTTTGTGTCTTCAGCAGAAAGCAGCAGCTGAGAACTGGTGGAAGGAGACTGAATAGATAATAACCAGTATGGGAGGAATTGTTAGTCGCACCAGTAACATATGAAAAGTTATGTTTAAGCGGAATACCCCTATAAGGAGGAATCATACAAGAGAGCAAACCCTAATGTTATGGTATGGTGTATTTTAGTTTAGTAGATGTTGTTAGAAGGTTTGTCTGCTCTGAACAGCCCCTCCTAAACATACTGGCCGCACCTGCAAAATAATAGCTACAGCCCTGGCACTAAAATACTGGAGCTCCACTGAGCAGCCTATAATAATCCCGGCACCACTAGAGGATTATTAGAGAGGTGTTTTGGGTGGTGGCCAGGACCTATGACGGTGACTGTGCCCAGACCTGCTGTCTCTCTGATACAATGAATACTTTCACAAGAGAACCAGTGAGCCGTGGGAGAGAGTACACTCTAATAATGATAGGAATGTTTATACTGAGCAGAAGAGTTTATAAGGAGTTTATGCATTTTTTTATTTTATTTTATAAACCATTAGAACTTATCACTGCACCAGTTATAATGCTGGAGTCTACTTATGTAGAATAGAGTTACCTATGTTACATTCAGTATTATACTCCAGAGCTGCACTCACTATTCTGCTGGTGGGGTCACTGTGTACACACATTACATTACTGATCCTGTACTGATCCTGAGTTACATTCAGTATTATACTCCAGAGCTGCACTCACTATTCTGCTGGTGGGGTCACTGTGTACACACATTACATTACTTATCCTTTACTGATCCTAAGTTACATCCTGTATTATACTCCAGAGCTGCACTCACTATTCTGCTGATGGGGTGGAACAACAGGAGAGTAGAAGATTAGTGACCTGATCCAGTAGGGTTGTGGTAAAATACTGGATCCGGAACAGCAGAGGTAGAGGCTACAGGTTGCCTAGCTGTGAGAGGGGGTGGACAGCAGGGACTGTGGTCAGGCATAAGAACAGGGCAAGGTGAGTAACACCTCATTGATTGCCTGTATATCAGTGTGGATTGTACATTGGTTATCTATAGGTTACTTGGGTGACTGGTGACTCAGGCCTATTAGTTCTGTGTATCAATACAACAGTGAGCAGCTCCAGGACAATGCCTTAAAGGACAAAGTTCACCTAAGAATCTGAGTACTTTGCTATGAACTGGTAGTTTCTGTTTTTATTCTTGTAAAAGAACCAGAAGATTAATAGAAGTGAACAGGTAAACAGAGATAAAGGCATTCTTCACCTCTACACATCTGTACTCCTCCCTTCTGTGACGTTCTAAAGCTGGGGGCCCACTGGAGGATTCTCTGGTCCTCTGGTGGGCCAGTCTGACACTGCCTGTGGCATCTGACTCCTTTCTGTCTTTTTCAGCAGTTTGCTCTCTGGCAGCTCTTCTGTGGGATTGGACCACAGGGGCTCGCCTACATATCAGTGGTCCCTGGGCACCCATGTCCCCGGTCACCAATTGTCCTTTCTTATACCACTTTGGTAGCCATTATCCTGTATATATGCTAGTCCAAAAGAAGAGAGGAGGAAATGGACAACATGTTTCTGGGCCAGACCAGACCCTTCAGATTCTTAACACTACATACTGGGAAAACCCGACCCTAACATTGTAGAGATGCTCTCACCTAGTCAGATGTCATTAAAATAAGATATTTAATCTTACTCCACTTGTTATTGCTGATATATACAGTTGTGCCCAAAAGTTTACATTTTTGCTTTCTTGTCCTTTTTTTAAAGAATATGAATGATAACACAAAAACTTTTTTTTCCACTCATGGTTAGTGGTCGGGTGAAGCCATTTATTGTCATACTACTTTGTTTTCTCTTTTTAAATCATAATGACAGCCAAAAACATCCAATTTACCCAGTTCTTAATCCCGTGTATTGCTCCCTCTAACATCAATGACAGCATGAAGTCTTCTGTGGTAGTTGCAGATGAGGCTCTTTATTCTCTCAGATGGTAAAGCCGACCATTGTTCTTGGCAAAAAAGCTCCAGTTCCTGTAAATTTCTGGGCTGTCATGTATGAACTATGTGCTTGAGATCTCCCCATAGTGGCTCAATGATACTGAGGTCAGGAGACTGAGATGGCCACTCCAGAACCTTCACTTTGTTCTGCTGTAGCCAATGACAGGTCAACTTGGCCTTGTGTTTTGGATCGTTGTCATGCTGGAACATCCAAGTACATCCCATGTGCAGCTTCCAATGCCTATATTTGCTGATAACCGTCTGCATTCATCTTTCCTTTAACTTTGACCAAGTTTCCTATGCCTTTGGAGCTCACACATCCCCAAAACATTAGCAATCCACCTCCGTACTTTACAGTAGGAATGGTGTTCCTTTCATCATGGCCGTTGTTGATACCTCTCCAAATGTAACGTTTATGGTTGTGGCCAAAAAATTCGATTTTGGTCTCATCACTCCAAATGATCTTGGTACAGAAGTTTTGAGTCTCTTCTTAACTGGTGACTGTCATTATCAATTCATTAGATATCAGAACAAAGTGAAGGTTCTGGAGACGCCATCTCAGTCTCCTGACCTCAATATCATAGAGCTGCTCTGGGGAGATCTCAAGCGCACAGTTAATGCAGGACAGTCCAGGAATTTACAGGAACTGGAGGCTTTATGCCAAGAAGAATAGGCAACTTTACCATCTGAGAACATAAATAGCCTCATCCACAACTACCACAAAAGACTTTAAGCTGTCAATGATTCTAGAGGGGCAATACCCAGTATTAAGAACAGAGGTATGAAGACTTTTGATGTTTGTGGTTGTCATTATGATTTAAACAGAGAAAATACGGTAGTTTTATAAGCGGCTACAAAGAATTACACTTCTGAGGGTGTATATACATACAATAATACAATAATCACATACGTTATACATACAATAATCACATATATATAAACAAACGTGATTAATTAGCCTCTAATTGACCATGTATCTACACAGGCGGAAGGTTTATACAGAAACCTGTTATCTCATGAATACAATAGAGATCACCTGTAATTTGTATCCGTCAGTAATAAACCTATTGCCTCCCGGAATGTTTCGAGTGTCATCCAGAAAACCTGCTCTGCCATACGTACAGATCCTCCAGGCCACACCTGCGGGACAGGGCTGTGTATGGAAATCAGTGAAACGCGTTGTATCAGGGATGATGTCACCGGCTCCTGGGAAGGTCTCCTTTATAGTCGCAGATGGGGAGAACGGCAGAGATTAGTGATCCTGGTCGGAGGTAGACACCGGGGAGAGCCGGACTTTGAGCCTGAGCCTGGGAGTGGTGGATTTGGATACCTGTTCTTTCTCTGAGCTGTGTGAAAGGAAAGAGTTAAAGAGTCAGATCATATATATTCTTAAGCATTTACCTGGATGTGACTAGTCTACACTACCATGAAGCGGATCCACGACCAGTTATGGGACAGCTAGACGTGCTGATCATGGAGCCCAGCTGTGCAGGTATGACACTACAAGTTCCAGAATGCCTGGAAAGGGTTGCCTGTTCTGCAGGCTTTCAAGGAACGGGTCATTTGAAAGGGTTAACAGAAACAAAGAATATTGTGAGATCTGTAAAGCGTGAAGGTTACAGGTGAGTGTGAGTCACTAGGGGGCGTTACCTGCTGTCAGTCCCAGGTGGTGAGTCCGAACGCCTAATGTAGTGGAACTGGGGGACCTGGGAAGGTAAGTGGAGAAAGGGGTAAGAGGGTCACCCAACAAAGAGGCAGGGACCGCTCTGCTCTTCTTGTCTCATTGAAGACTTTGCAGTGGTTGATAGAAGAGACTAAGAGATATAGTTGGTATGAGATCAATAACCATCAATACAGTCTGCAGGGTAAACAGAGTAATGCGTTGTAGGTTTCCAAGACTGAAGGGGTAGTTCACCAAAAATGTCTTTCTTTCAAATCAACTGGTGACAGAAAATGCCAGAGATTTGTAAATTGCTTCTATTAAAAAAAAAAAAAAAAAAAAAAATAAAGTCTTCAGTACTTATCAGCTGCTGTATGTCCTGCAGGAAGTGCTGTATTCTTTCCAGTCTGACACAACACAATGCTCTCTGCCTCCATCTCTATCCATGTCAGGAACTGTCCAGAGCAGGAGCAAATCCCCATGGAAAACCTCTCCAGCACTGTGTCAGACTGGAAAGAATACACCACTTCCTGCAGGACATACAGCAGCTGATAAGTACTGGAAGACTGGAAAAAAAATTTTTTAAAAGTGCATTATAAATTTCTGCCACTTTCTGGCACTAGTTGATTTGAAAGAACTACCCCTTTAACCCATAATGGGCTTTTATACTTTCTGCTTTTGCTCCATAGTGCATGCAGAAAGGGACTACAAGTTCCAGCATGCAATGTCTGTATTTCAGTCCATAATTCAGCTAACCTGGGCTGCAGCCCTTCCCTTTTAGTTCTCAGTAGTAAATGTCACAGGGATGATAAAACAATGATTTTAATTGTTACTTGTTAGTTCCTGAACTTGTGCAATAAAAGAGTATGTCATGTGTGCGGCACAGCAGAGCGGCACCTGCTGCCTCCTACCTCTCATACATAAGCTTATAGTTCACCTGCAGGTGAACTGCTGGAGTAAGTAGGTGACAGTCAGCAATGTCAGCCATTGCAGTTTACCACCCAGCTCTCTAATAACCCTGTGTGGCCTGTACACAATAAAGTGCTTATACATAGGGCCCTGACTGGTTTGGTTACTGTGGGTGTAACAGTAGTGCCTATATCTATGTGCTTGTATGCATAAGTGTCAGTCTTAAAGGGGGGTTCTGACATTTTTTTTTTCTTTCAATTAAACTGGTGTCAAAAAGTTATATAGATTTGTAATTTACTTCTATTTTAAAATCTTCAGTCTTCCAGTACTTATCAGCTACTGTATGTCCTGCAGGAATTGATGTTTTATTTGCAGTCTGACACAGTGCTCTCTGCTGCCACCTCTGTCCATCTCAGGAACTGTCCAGAGCAGGAGAGGGTTTTTTTTAGGAATTTGCTACTGCTCTGGACAGTTCCTGACATGGACAGAGGTGGCAGCAGAGAGCACTGTGTCAGCCTGGAAAGAATACACCACTTCCTGCAGAACATACAGCAGCTGATGAGTACTGGAAGACTTGAAATTTTTATATAGAAGTAAATTACATATCTATATACCTTTCTGATACCAGTTGATTTAAAAGAAAAACATTTTGTCCGGAGTTCCCCTTTTTGCAGGTCTGGCATTCTATTGATAAACAGAAAACATGATCAGTAGTGCTATAGGTCCTTCCCAGCTAAAGAAGATAGAAGAGACTTAAGGCCCTATTCCACGGGTCGTTTAGAGGAGCAATATCGTTCGTATTCGGACGATATCGGCCGCTACGAACGATATTCGTCCCGTGGAATAGAGTGCAACGATCAGCCGACATCGTTCATGTCGGCTGATCGTTGCAGTCGCTTGTTTTTCAACATGTTGAAAAACAAGCGACTGATATAGCAGCGATCTGCTGCCGTCGCTCCGTTGAATAGGAGCATCGGCTGCAGACGCTGCTGTATCCTATGGGCTGCCCGGATGATCAGCGATCCCCCAGGCAGCCCGCCCAGCAGCTCCCCGCCGCCCCTCCCGCACTCACCCACTCGCCGACGCCGCGTTGAATAGCGGCGGCAGCGAGCGGGGAACGAGGGGCAAACGAGCGCTAATAGCGCTCGTTTGCTCCTCCAAACGACTCGTGTAATAGGGGCATTAGGGCCCTATTCCACCGGACGATTATCGTTTGCATAATCGTTAACGATTAACTATCTCAAACGACCGCTATTGCGAAAGACCTGAAAACGTTCACTCATTTCCATGGAACGGTAATCGTTACTTCTAATCGTAATTGCGATCGTTTTTCTTCGCTATTTATTTGCTATTGCGTTCGTATCTATTGTAAACGACCGAACAACGTCTTATTCAATGCGAACGATTTGCGAACGTTTTGCGAACGAGCAACGATAAAAATAGGTCCAGGTCTTATAAAGCGATCAACGATTTCTCGTTCGGTCGTTAATCGTTAACTACATTTCAACCGAACGATAATCGTCCGGTGGAATAGGGCCCTTATACTGAACCTTACTGTGCAGGGTTTATCATTGTGGGATCAAAACATTCCCATCAGGAATCAGATAAGAGCAGGAAAGTTCCCACACCTCCCAAAACTTGTATATTGGCCAAAGTGTGGCTATGTTCACATGGAGTTCGATGGAGTGTATTTTGATGCATCTCTTTTAGGCTGCATGTACCTGTCCCTTAAAATTGTGTGTGGTCGATGGACAATTTTAGGTACCAATTTTAATGCAGCCATTCACGCGATCCGTGCCGCGACCCGCACCGCAAAAAAATAGGACATGTCCATGTGTGGATTGCGGCAGCAGAGATGACAGGAGCGCATGATGTGCGCTCCTGTCATGGCATCTGACTACTCACCTACTCCCCCCGGGCAGGCTGGCTTGCATGTTCACCAGAAGTCGCCTGGACTACGCCACCTTCTTCTGCTGGCCGCATAGTCCAGGCCACTTCCAGTGAGCATGTGTAACTGGCCGGCATGGGGGCGTAGGTAAGTAGTAGATGCGATGACAGGAGCGCACCATGCTGCTAGGGGATTCTTCCTGGGCCCTTGCCCTCTGCCAGGTCCCCTCTTCAGCTGTAGTCTTAGTCAGTATCCCGCATGGGTAGGACACAGGACAGAGCCCGCTTACAAACCTCTTTCTTGAAGCATCAAACACGCTGTATGATGCACTGCTAAACCCTTCCAGAGAGGACTAGCCAACAGATTACCTCAACACATGCCGAGGACTAGGAGTAACTACAGTGCAGGACAGTATCCCTAAAAGAGCCAAAGAGCTAGGAACTGATCCGGGGGGAGCAAAGTTACTGAAAGTCCATGAAGTCCATCTCGCAGCGCGGGTGTACTCAGAAAATTCTGATCATTCCGCTCATCCCGCTCATCCCAGGTAACAAGGTCTGGGGCCTGTGTCACCCATTGGTACGGTTCCGCCAAAGCTAGTGGGCATCAGGTAGTGTGAAGACTATAGGAAAGGTCAATACACAGGCCCAGGTTGTCTTCTTCTTCTTCTATGCACTCCAACCACCCGGCAGAGCACATTACTACTTAGGTTGAGACTCTCAGGGCACTTTCCTCTCTGCTACGCTACCTCAGTACAACCTTATCAACTCTACTACATCCTACTCAGTGCTTATTGCACAGATCTGGTATTTCTTTGTTCGTGTATTTATTGAAACCGTATCAAGTGTATATCAAGATTCGTTGTATTCCCTCCTGCACATTTACAAGTAGTAAACCAAGTCAACGTTATCAACTGAGTCTGTGATTAGTCACTACCACCTACTGTGGGTGGCGGGTCCTACCACTATTCGGGAGGGTCACTATACCACTCTTACCACCTGTGACCACACTATCCCAAGGGACCTGGCAGCAACTCGACAGGACACCGACCACAGGGAAAAGGGTACAACCGGCCTTACACTACAAAAGCAAGCGTGCCATCACACCTGTGTGCCCAACAGGCACTGGCGTCATGTGACAAAACCCTTAAGGTTCGGCTGTATCTCGGCCATCCACCACTAGTAGTGGCGTCACACTTCCATCTAGCAAGTGACCGGCCGTCCCACCGCTACAACATCATCCAGGGGCTCACCACAACTGTGTGTCGTAGTTTATGATTAGGAAGTTGAAGCAACAGCCAATAAAAATCCTGCTAAAAGCTGTTTCTAAATTTGGCCCCACCCACGAGGATCCAACCAACAATCAAACATAGTTTTACTGTCTGTAGGTGAAATGTAGAAGTGCACTGACCTGGATGTAGTGCATGTCACGTACAGTGCTATAGATTTACAGGCATGTTCAGTGTGGATGATGCCACGAGCTTGCTATTAGCTCTGTGTAACCTAAGAGATATGACAAGCTTGTTTTATCAGGCGGCTTCTGTGAACAATAGATTGTAAATCATATTCCGTGACTGATCAGGAGTCTCTGTCACTAGGTTACTGAGTCACCGACCATGCTGATCATGAGCTGTCATTGTGATGTAAACAGGGCCCTGACGTCTAAGAGCACAATACTATATATGTTAATAAGAGATGATGACACAATGTTATGTGGAGTGTCAGTGGATTTGTATTTGCCGGGGCTAATGGCCATCATACGATAAAGAGATGCTGAACTGCCAAGCTGTATAGCTCACAGAGCATTGTCTAGACTGGATACAATTGTATCACTTCTCAGCTGAGAGCAGGGCTAGCTATGTACAATGTATCAGTCTGGAGTCCAGGCTGTAGAGCTCACAGAGCATTGTCTAGACTGGATACAATTGTATCACTTCTCAGCTGAGAGCAGGACTAGCTATGTACAATGTATCCGTCTGGAGTCCAGGCTTTAGAGCTCACAGAGCATTGTCTAGACTCGATACAATTGTATCACTTCTCAGCTGAGAGCAGGACTAGCTATGTACGATGTATCAGTCTGGATACCAGGCTGTAGAGCTCACAGAGCATTGTCTAGACTGGATACAATTATATCACTTCTCAGCTGAGAGCAGGACTAGCTATGTACGATGTATCAGTCTGGAGTCCAGGCTGTAGAGCTCACAGAGCATTGTCTAGACTGGATACAATTGTATCGCTTCTGTCAGTGGACAGTGTTTATATCCTGGGACTGATACCATGTACAATATAGTATATAACATCTAATACTTCAGACTGTATTATGTATGATGGATTTATCTCCAAGAAGGAGAGCTAGAAGCATTCTGTACATCCCATGGGTCCATGAGTCTCTGACATATTGTATATAATGCTTGTGTGTCAGACGTCACCAGGGCAGGTTTCTACATTCGGATGCCAGTTACCGCGTTTCAGTTTACTGACAGCGAGCGGATGAGGAGACGAAACAACAAGTACATTACAGAGTTGTAGGACTGTTCATTAGGGTGCATTCACACGTACAGGATTGACAGCAGATCCGCAGCAGATTTGATGCAGTGTTCAGTTATTTAGTCAAATCTGCTGCGGATCCTGTACGTGTGAAGCTAGCCTTATACACAGATTCTGCTTGTCATACCCAGAACTGGAAAGCCCCTTTAAGCCTTTGCTTCAGTATCAGGAAACAGCATATATGGAATTCTTCTATAATATGCAAATAAGCTCTCAAGAAGAAAAAAAAATTAATACCAGATAAAGTAAAGGTTTCCCTAAAAGGATGAGAGTTCTATATAGTTTTTTGGTGTGGGGGAACTAAATTTCCCTATTGAAGAAAAAAAGTAAATCTTCATACACCAACCAGTTCTCTTCAACAAGATTATTACAAATATGTTTTATTTGGACATTTTTTTGATACAAGGACCTATGACTGTAATCTCCATAAATGGCCGACCATAACCTAATATTTTCTATGCCAAAAAATATCTGACTCACAAGGCCTAGACACATCCAGACCAGTGTCCTGTGGTATCTGTACCAAGGTGTGAGGTGCAGGCCCCATATCCCTGTGATGTCCCCTGTGGTATCAGCAGTACATCCTGTAAGGTGTGAGGTGCGGACCCCATATCCCTGTGATGTCTCCTGTGGTATCAGCATCCTGTAAGGTGTGAGGTGCGGACCCCATATCCCTGTGATGTCCCCTGTGGTATCAGCAGCATGCTGTAAGGTGTGAGGTGCGGACCCCATATCCCTGTGATGTCTCCTGTGGTATCAGCAGTACATCCTGTAAGGTGTGAGGTGCGGACCCCATATCCCTGTGATGTCTCCTGTGGTATCAGCATCCTGTAAGGTGTGAGGTGCGGACCCCATATCCCTGTTATGTCCCCTGTGGTATCAGCATCCTGTAAGGTGTGAGGTGCGGACCCCATATCCCTGTGATGTCCCCTATGGTATCAGCAGCATGCTGTAAGGTGTGAGGTGCGGACCCCATATCCCTGTGATGTCTCCTGTGGTATCAGCAGCAGATCCTGTAAGGTGTGAGGTGCGGACCCCATATCCCTGTGATGTCCCCTGTGGTATCAGCATCCTGTAAGGTGTGAGGTGCGGACCCCATATCCCTGTGATGTCCCCTGTGGTATCAGCATCCTGTAAGGTGTGACGTGCAGACCCCATATCCCTGTGATGTCTCCTGTGGTATCAGCATCCTGTAAGGTGTGAGGTGCGGACCCCATATCCCTGGGATGTCTCCTGTGGTATCAGCATTCTGTATGGTGTGAGGTGCGGACCCCATATCCCTGTGATGTCTCCTGTGGTATCAGCATCCTGTAAGGTGTGAGGTGCGGACCCCATATCCCTGTGATGTCCCCTGTGGTATCAGCATCCTGTAAGGTGTGAGGTGTGGACCCCATATTCCTGTGATGTCTCCTGTGGTATCAGCAGCAGATCCTGTAAGGTGTGAGGTGCGGACCCCATATCCCTGTGATGTCTCCTGTGGTATCAGCATCCTGTAAGGTGTGAGGTGCGGACCCCATATCCCTGTGATGTCCCCTGTTGTATCAGCATCCTGTAAGGTGTGAGGACCCCATATCCTGTGATGTCTCCTGTGGTATCAGCAGTAGTTCCTATAAGGTGTGAGGTGCGGACCCCATATCCCTGTGATGTCTCCTGTGTGGTATCAGCATCCTGTAAGGTGTGAGGTGCGGAGCCCATATCCCTGTGATGTCCCCTGTGGTATCAGCAGCAGATCCTGTAAGGTGTGAGGTGCGGACCCCATATCCCTGTGATGTCCCCTGTGGTATCAGCATCCTGTAAGGTGTGAGGTGCGGACCCCATATCCCTGTGATGTCCCCTGTGGTAGCAGCAGCATCCTGTAAGGTGTGAGGCGCAGGCCCCATATCCCTGTGATGTCCCCTGTGGTATCAGCATCCTGTAAGGTGTGAGGTGCGGACCCCATATCCCTGTGATGTCTCCTGTGGTATCAGCAGCAGATCCTGTAAGCTGTGAGGTCCGGACCCCATATCCCTGCGATGTCCCCTGTGGTATCAGCAGCAGATCCTGTAAGGTGTGAGGTGCGGACCCCATATCCCTGTGAGTGGTATCAGCATCCTGTAAGGTGTGAGGTGCGGACCCCATATTCCTGTGATGTCTCCTGTGGTATCAGCAGCAGATCCTGTAAGGTGTGAGGTGTGGATCCCATATCTCTGTGATGTCTCCTGTGGTATCAGCATCCTGTAAGGTGTGAGGTGTGGACCCCATATCCCCGTGATGTCTCCTGTGGTATCAGCAGCAGATCTTACTGTTGTATTTTGTGATTCTGTGCACCAGTGAGAGATGCCCTTCTCTTCCTACCTATCTCTATTCTCTTCTATGCACTCTCTTCTCCACTACTCACAGGAGCTGTTTCATACACCCTGTAGGAAGTAATGACATGGGGGAGAGGAAGTGTAGGTCTACTTTAGTTAGTTCTTTTCTGATTCTCAGTGGAGCAAGACCAGGCATCCCTGCTAAACTTAGCCAGAAGCCTGGCTCTGCCAGGTTCCCTATCCGGGACAGACTAGCTGTGGTAGTAGACACATATGGAGAATGCAGAGACTTTCTTTCTTCAAGCTACACTTATAGTCAAGATGCAGTGCTAAACACTTAAAGGAGGACAAGTCAGAGAATACCTCAACCCACGCTGTGAACATCTCTATACAGTGCACAACGGTATCCTAGGACAGAAGAATTGTCCCAGATAGAGCAAAGCAGCCATAGCCAAGGCCTACATACTCTTCCTCACAGCACAGGTGACACCGGGACACGCTCACACACTTTACTCAACTCAGGTAACCAAGACTGGGGCTTGTGTCACCCATGTAGGACGGGTACCCTAACACTGCAGGGCAGAAGGTGGTTTATAGTGACAAAGGTCGAAGCACGGGCAAAAGTATTCTTCTCTTCTTAAGTATCTTTAAATACTTCTTCTCACAAGTTCCGGAAGAGCACATTACTTAACTGACACACTCCTCTCCACTCTTCTGAACTCTCTACACTACTCAACTGAACCAGCATTGCTATTCTACCTCAGCACTTCAGTATCTCTCTGCACAGATTCAGTGAACGCAAGTCTGTATCTCAAAAGTCACTCCTGTATTACAAGAAATTTTCAGTAAAGATCAGTTTATTTATTCTACTGAGACTGTATACACACAGTCTACACCGTCCTTGCGTCATTTTCCCCTTTCTGTGGGTGGCGGTAGTGACAGTCCGGGTGGGTCATCTCTCCACTCCAGACCACCGTGATAAGAGCCCAAGGGACCCCTCACAGCCCGGCAGGTCATCAACCATTGGGGATCAACATAGCCAGCCACACACTAAAAGCAGGTATACCATCACAACAAGAGTGCCTATTGTGCTAATGTAGAGGGCTCTCTAGAAGCGGGTGATGTGTTACAAACACTGTGGAGGCATATAGTTGTATACTTGTATAAGCTATACATCAACATTTATTGAATACATGTGACATAATTAATAATCAATCGTCACTATAAAAAACTTTGTATAGGTAAGACAAAAAGAAATCTAGATGCGTAGGAAATATAAAATAATTGTGTATAGATACCTAACTAATGTTAAAGATAAGAAAGATAATAGAATAAAATAAAATACAATAAAATCTATATGATAAAATAAGTGTGTATAGGGAGCCTAGTGAAGTTGCCTGCGCCGGGCCCAGCGCAGGCAGCTCACCCAGATGTGTATGGCAGTAGTCCCGAATCAGGAGATCTAGCTTGAGCTTATATCGCTGGATGGCCGTTGGAGTGATTGTATTCGTATCCTGGTGAGACAGCTTGCTATTTGAGTTGTACACTTTGGGTGAGATAAGATGGTATTAGATGAAAAATGGTGGAATATCCACCTCTCACCCTGTCGGCGGTAGTTCCCACGGTCCGGTATAGTATTGCAGCGACAGTCCGTGTTCCAGTTAATGCGGCTACTTTGCGATCCGTGCAGTTAAGGTCTAATGCAGCACGGTGAGCTGTCTCCTGTTTGCGGCGTCCGCATGCATCTGAGCGCGCGCTCTGGCTAACTGCCGTTTGATTTGAATGTCCAGACAGATCAGCTTAGGTTCGGGATATACTCCAAAAACAGTAGATGTCAAAAAAGGCTCTGTTATCTTTGGTTCTTGAACGCGTTTCAGGAGGTCTACTTGCTCCTTTCCTCAGCAAAGAACTTTAGATAACACTGGTGCAACCATATCCATTTGGACTTTATATCCGTTCTAAATCCATCTACAAGACCCGTAGTGGATCATTCCGGATGATTTTGCCTTGTGTGAATTCTGTAGATCCAGTTGTCCAATGTGGCTTCTCTCCTGTGTGAGTTCACATTCAAATAGATCGATTTTCCAGTGTGGCTTCTCTCCTGTGTAAATTCTGGTTTTTATATAAAACAGGATAGTAATATTGTTGATCAATATACATTATGAGCTAAGTGGGTTGGTTCCACTATGACTGCTAGGACTGGATCCAGTTTGTGTATCTTTGAATGGCATAAGTTCATATCAGCTTGTGCATGCCTGCACATACATAAACATATATGTATATAAATAAATATAGAATAATAAATAAATAAATACACACGTAGATACATGTAGGAAAAGTAAGTAAGTGAATGAATAGATGGATCTTAATAGAGCAACGGGGTTCACACAAGGTGGTTTGAATACTGGTAGAACAGTATTTGTGTATACATCAAAACGAATAGATAAATGAATACGCCCGCGTGCACATATAAACATATAAATAAATAGATGGATAAATAACTAGATAGATCTTGACGGGGCGACGGGAGTCACCAAGGGGCGGTCCAGGCACTGATGGAAACAGTCTGGCACTGTACCGCCCGTCGGTAATGCTCCCGACGTACATCTGTTTGAGAGATATGGAGTGTAGCAGCAGATACTTCTGTATTGTGCGTTCTGCCTCTCAAAAATACATAATTCACATCTTATATATGTGCACTGTCACATAGGACTGGACCCAGTTTGTGTGTCTTTGAATGACATAAGTTCATATCAGCTTGTACATATATGTGTAACTGAACATATATGTTTATAGATGTGTATAAATAGATATAGACACAGGGTAATATATGTATATGAATGTATATAAATAGATATAAAGTAATAAATAAATACACACGTAGGTATATGTAGGAAAAAATTGGGAGAATAAATAAATGAATGAATAGGTGGATCATAATAGAACGGCAAGAGTCCCAGAAAGCGGTTTAAGTACTAGTGGGACAGTCTGGTACTGTATATATATATATACATCTAAACGAATAAATAAATGAATACGCCCGCGTGCACATATAAAGACATAGGTAAATAGATGGATAAATAACTAAATGAATCTTAATGGGGCGACGGGAGTCACCAAGGGGCGGTCCAGGCACTGATGGAAACAGTCTGGCACTGTACCGTCCGTCGGTAATACTCCCGACGTACATATACTTGAGAGATATGAGATGTAACAGCAGATGCTTACGTATTGTGCGTTCTGCCTCTCAGGAATACATAATTTACATCCTATATACGTGCACGGTCACATTTTTCACAGAAAACCAAAGATCTCTAGTTCGGCGTTGAGACCATAAGGTATAAGTGTCTGAAATTCAAAGATAAACCTGGACTCTTGTCTTGACATTTTGGATATGAAATCGCCTCCCCTCCAATCTTTTTCAACCTTTTGTATGGCCGCGTAAGTTGTGCCTCTCAGTCTACTTTGGTGTGCCTCTTTGTAGTGGGCCGAGAGTGTATGTTTGTCGTAACCCCTTTTTATGTTGTAAAAATGTTCTGTTATTCTCTTTTTTAGGGTTCTGGAAGTCCTCCCTATATACTGTTTGTGGCATGGGCATTCGATGATATATATAATGTTTTCGGAATTGCATGAAAGTGTATCTTTGATTTTATGTTCACGTCTATTTACTACTGATGTTACTGTATCGGTACGTCTTTGGAATTGTGTAGCTTTGCAATTGCTGCACATGCCACATCTAAAGAATCCATTAATTTCGGGGCATATAGTAGGTTGGGAGCTACCGTTTCTTGTTCTTACAGTCGGAGCTATCTGTAGGCCCAAATTAGGTGCCTTAGAATATACTATGGGCGGTCTCGGAGGTAATAGGGGGCCGATTGTTCGGTCGTCCTGTAGGTGGTGCCAATGTTTGGTAATGATTTTCCCTATATGTTTGTAATTAGGGTTGTAGGGCAGAACTAATTTAGTGTCTTGATGCTCGGCATCTTTAATTTCTAGGTTTGATGATTCTGAAAAGAAAGAACTCCTGTCTAGCTCCCTTGCTTTGTTTAGAGCTTTGTCGAGTGCTGCTTCTGGGTATTTCTTTTCTCTAAACTGTACTTTTAGTGAGGATGCCTCTTGTTCGAATCGGTCATTGGAAGTACAATTCCTTTTGAGTCTCCGGAATTGACCAAAGGGGACATTGAGCAGCCATTGAGGTAAATGGCAACTGTCAAAAAGTATAAAACCATTTTTTGAGGTGGGTTTGTGGAAAGTGTTACACTGTAATTTAGATGTATGGGTAGTAATTTGTAAATCTAAATATTCTATAGAGACTTGACTGAAATGTGATGTGAATGTAAGGTTAAATTGATTCTGGTTCAATTGATTGACGAACTGTGGGAGGTCAGATGTGGTTCCTCTCCAGAATAATAATATGTCGTCGATATATCTTTTCCAGAGCACCAGGTCTGCTCCTAGGTGGGGCGAGATGTGATGTTCCTCCCAATATGCCATAAAGAGGTTGGCATAACTAGGAGCAAACCTGGTGCCCATAGCAGTACCAGACGTCTGGAGAAAAAACTTGCCATCAAAAAAGAAAAAATTATGTGTAAGAATGTATTCTATGGCTGTAAGTATGAATTCTGTTTGTTCCTTTTTGATCGAGTCATCCTTCTCCAGGAAGTGTCTAACTGCTGCAATTCCTTGTTCATGGCGTATGCAAGTATACAGGGAACTAACATCTAAAGTGGCTAGGGTCCAATCAGATTGCCATTCATGATTCTCTATTAATTTGATTACATCTGTAGTGTCCTTGAGGTATGAATTGGTTTTTTTGACATATGGTTGTAGAAATCTATCAATATATTGGGACATGTTGGATGTAATAGAGCCTATCCCAGATATTATAGGTCTTCCTGGGGGATTTGTAGCATGTTTGTGTACCTTGGGTAAGCAATATAGTACTGGTATCCTCTTTTCTGTGCCTAGAATGAAATTGTATTCAGTTTCTGATAGAATGTCTTGCTCTAAGGCTAATCTGCATATTTCTTCTAGTTGTTTGTAGTACTGTTCAGTCGGATTGTTTGTTAGTGCTCTGTAGGTGTTGATATCTGAAAGTTGACGTGTGCATTCACTCTTATATGTGTCTGTGTCCATTATAACTGTCCCCCCCCCTTTGTCTGCGGGTCTTATGGTAATATTTAGGTCCGATTGGAGATCTTTCAATGCTTGAATTTCCTTCCGTGTTAGGTTATTGTTGGGTTGTTTGGGTTGTAATTGACGTAATTCTTTTTCTATGTTGCATACGCCATGAACAAGGAATTGCAGCAGTTAGACACTTCCTGGAGAAGGATGACTCGATCAAAAAGGAACAAACAGAATTCATACTTACAGCCATAGAATACATTCTTACACATAATTTTTTCTTTTTTGATGGCAAGTTTTTTCTCCAGACGTCTGGTACTGCTATGGGCACCAGGTTTGCTCCTAGTTATGCCAACCTCTTTATGGCATATTGGGAGGAACATCACATCTCGCCCCACCTAGGAGCAGACCTGGTGCTCTGGAAAAGATATATCGACGACATATTATTATTCTGGAGAGGAACCACATCTGACCTCCCACAGTTCGTCAATCAATTGAACCAGAATCAATTTAACCTTACATTCACATCACATTTCAGTCAAGTCTCTATAGAATATTTAGATTTACAAATTACTACCCATACATCTAAATTACAGTGTAACACTTTCCACAAACCCACCTCAAAAAATGGTTTTATACTTTTTGACAGTTGCCATTTACCTCAATGGCTGCTCAATGTCCCCTTTGGTCAATTCCGGAGACTCAAAAGGAATTGTACTTCCAATGACCGATTCGAACAAGAGGCATCCTCACTAAAAGTACAGTTTAGAGAAAAGAAATACCCAGAAGCAGCACTCGACAAAGCTCTAAACAAAGCAAGGGAGCTAGACAGGAGTTCTTTCTTTTCAGAATCATCAAACCTAGAAATTAAAGATGCCGAGCATCAAGACACTAAATTAGTTCTGCCCTACAACCCTAATTACAAACATATAGGGAAAATCATTACCAAACATTGGCACCACCTACAGGACGACCGAACAATCGGCCCCCTATTACCTCCGAGACCGCCCATAGTATATTCTAAGGCACCTAATTTGGGCCTACAGATAGCTCCGACTGTAAGAACAAGAAACGGTAGCTCCCAACCTACTATATGCCCCGAAATTAATGGATTCTTTAGATGTGGCATGTGCAGCAATTGCAAAGCTACACAATTCCAAAGACGTACCGATACAGTAACATCAGTAGTAAATAGACGTGAACATAAAATCAAAGATACACTTTCATGCAATTCCGAAAACATTATATATATCATCGAATGCCCATGCCACAAACAGTATATAGGGAGGACTTCCAGAACCCTAAAAAAGAGAATAACAGAACATTTTTACAACATAAAAAGGGGTTACGACAAACATACACTCTCGGCCCACTACAAAGAGGCACACCAAAGTAGACTGAGAGGCACAACTTACGCGGCCATACAAAAGGTTGAAAAAGATTGGAGGGGAGGCGATTTCATATCCAAAATGTCAAGACAAGAGTCCAGGTTTATCTTTGAATTTCAGACACTTATACCTTATGGTCTCAACGCCGAACTAGAGATCTTTGGTTTTCTGTGAAAAATGTGACCGTGCACGTATATAGGATGTAAATTATGTATTCCTGAGAGGCAGAACGCACAATACGTAAGCATCTGCTGTTACATCTCATATCTCTCAAGTATATGTACTTCGGGAGTATTACCGACGGACGGTACAGTGCCAGACTGTTTCCATCAGTGCCTGGACCGCCCCTTGGTGACTCCCGTCGCCCCATTAAGATTCATTTAGTTATTTATCCATCTATTTACCTATGTCTTTATATGTGCACGCGGGCGTATTCATTTATTTATTCGTTTAGATGTATATATATATACAGTACCAGACTGTCCCACTAGTACTTAAACCGCTTTCTGGGACTCTTGCCGTTCTATTATGATCCACCTATTCATTCATTTATTTATTCTCCCAATTTTTTCCTACATATACCTACGTGTGTATTTATTTATTACTTTATATCTATTTATATACATTCATATACATATATTACCCTGTGTCTATATCTATTTATACACATCTATAAACATATATGTTCAGTTACACATATATGTACAAGCTGATATGAACTTATGTCATTCAAAGACACACAAACTGGGTCCAGTCCTATGTGACAGTGCACATATATAAGATGTGAATTATGTATTTTTGAGAGGCAGAACGCACAATACAGAAGTATCTGCTGCTACACTCCATATCTCTCAAACAGATGTACGTCGGGAGCATTACCGACGGGCGGTACAGTGCCAGACTGTTTCCATCAGTGCCTGGACCGCCCCTTGGTGACTCCCGTCGCCCCGTCAAGATCTATCTAGTTATTTATCCATCTATTTATTTATATGTTTATATGTGCACGCGGGCGTATTCATTTATCTATTCGTTTTGATGTATACACATGTAGCACACCCGTAGGTGGAGCTTTATTATACTAATTGGATGGGACCCCTGCCTGAAACCTTGGTGACACCCCAAATATTCCCCAACTCTCTGACACAGTTTTCTTTGACAGCAGGAAAACATATTTATTAGGACAGGTTAGTAGAATTGTCCTTAGAGCAGTTAACACAATAGACAATTAGCATACAGCAACAAAAGAAAATGATTTGCTAATTAACCAGCAATAATGAACTTAAGTAATGTTATTAATTACACATGCATAGACATTAAATCACACAATAAACTGTAATTTTATGATCTAACTGATTCAAAAATGCTCTCAGAGGTTCTTGTCTGAGGTAAGAGTAAAAAGAACAGGTTTAAGGAGGAAAAATGTGTCCAGAGTCCTCTAGTACCAAAACCCGGAGAAGTCCAGCATGTGCACAGCTGTAAATCCAGTAGCTCCCACAGATAACAGTGCAGGGGACTGATAGGCTTTAGCTGTAGTCTCTCTCTCTTTACATGCAGGTGGGGAAACCTCAGGCTGCAGGCTGTCACTTATTCCCCTCACTGTCACACATACACCTCACAGCACTTGTATTTATTCCCTGTATTTTCCCTCCAGTCTGCAGGGTTATATGTAGAACACGGGGGCTGCATGTGATGTGGCTCCTGTAAGTATGTGGTACTGTTATCTCCTGCTTAAAAATGGCTGACAGCACTACACATCCACCATGTGTCCTTCCTGAAATGGTGGCCGCCTCACACCAACACTGTAACTTGTTGCACACTGTAACTGGTTGTACTCACAGCCCGGGCATGTGTCTGAGAACAGGCAGGTTCTTTGCAGGTGCTTTATGGGGTGATAAATGTCTTTTAGTAGAGAAAGCACAGGGGTCTCTTCACTTGCTTCCAGCAGCATCCCAACACACTGTCCTTGCATCCCCAGCATCCTCTTCCTCCTCTCCTCCCGGCTCCTCCCACACTGACCCTGGGGGATCATGGGTCTTGTAGTTTAAGTATCCATCACTGCACTGGAAAGCTCTGAGAATAATCCCACCCCAGCGCACAGTCTGAACAGCATTAACTCTTTATTTGCTGAAGAATTCCACCAGCAGAGGAGCTCTACATTCTCCCCCCACTTGAAGTCTTGAGTCCTCTCAAGATGAGCAAGAGAAAATATGGGTTATTATAAAACTGTAAAATTATTAATACACCATCAAATGAGCAGTAGCATTATATGCAAGAGGAACATCCCACCAAGGCACATCACCACATTTTGTCTGGGGCAGGGTGTCACCAAGTGAACTAACATTCAGGGGAGAATGGGCGAAGGTCAGTCTATGAGCAGTCCTAATAGGCTCTTGAGTACTATGACCCAGGGAATCATAGGTAAGTCTTTGTGGAGGTCTAATGGGTCTTGAAGGTCTTGATTCAGAGCTTATAACAGAGAAGCTTGACTCACAACCTGGTTCAGACTTTTCCTGTTCCTTTTTTTGAGATGTGTCTTGCCCAGCTCCATTTCCCTTATCCTCATGATTAAGAAAAGTTGCTTCAGCAGAATGTGCAGGGCATTCACCAGGGGTGTCGGTGCGATCTCTATTGTCCCTTGACAGGGAATCGTCTGCATCCAGGGAAGACTGATCATCCAGCTCTTGTTGGATATGTTGGGGAACGAATTCTGGAGCATTGATATTCAAATTAATGTCTGATGGAAGATCCACATTCCAGTCATGGAAAAACTCATCTAGCTCCCACTCATCTTCGCTTGGATTTGTCTGTTCCCTTGGGTTAGTTTCCTCCTGATTTAGGAGTAAAGGTTCCCTTCGCCTCAGTCTCCTAGACCGCCTAGAGTTGGGTTTGCGCTGAGCTATTTTAGGTTCTGAAGTTATAATCCTTGCAGATTCTGTCAAAAGCATAAGATTATTTCGATGCCATGTCTTGATGGGTCCATTCTTCCCTTCTGGGCAAATTTGATACACCGGGATGTCAGGCAACTGTGAGCAGATGATGTAGATTTGTGAACCCCAACGATCGGCCAGTTTGTTTTTTCCATGAAGACCCAGATTTCTTAGAAGAACCCTGTCTCCTGGTTGTAAGTCATGGACCTTCACCTTTTTGTCATAACGAGCTTTATTTTGATAGTGACGTTGGCCAGCAGTAGCTTCAGCCTGTTCATAGGCCTGTTTCAAGTTTTCCTTTAATCTTTTCACATAGCTTGCATGTGATTGTACGGATGTGTCATCAGCAGTAACACCGAAAACCAAATCAACTGGAAGTCGAGCCTCTCTTCCAAACATGAGGAGGTATGGAGAGAATCCTGTAGCATCACTTCTAGTACTGTTGTATGCATGGACGACAGTAGCTACATGCCGGCTCCAATGGACTTTCTTCTCGGCCGACAGTGTACCTAACATGTCTAACAAGGTTCTGTTAAAACGCTCCGGCTGAGGATCTCCTTGTGGGTGATATGGGGTTGTACGACTTTTTTGTACACCCAGCAGAGTGAGTAGCTCATGAATCAACTTACTTTCAAAATCTCTCCCTTGGTCTGAATGGATCCTCCTTGGAAGGCCATAGTGCACAAAGAACTTTTCTACAAGAATCTTCGCCACTGTAATGGCTTTTTGGTCACGGGTAGGGAAAGCCTGAGCGTATCTTGTGTAATGGTCAGTCACCACTAATACATTGCTGACTCCACCTTCATCTGGTTCAATGCAAAGGAAATCAATACAAACAAGATCCAGCGGCCCTTGACTTTCCATTTTTCCCAGAGGAGCGGCTCTGGCAGGCAGAGTTTTCCTCTGAATGCAGCGAAGGCAAGAACGGCAATAATCTTCTACATCCTGCTTCATGCATGGCCAGTAGAATCTGTCCCTGACTAGGCCTAAAGTTCGGTCAAACCCCAGATGACCATGATCGTCGTGTAGTGATTGAAATATTACATCCTTGTACTTTTGAGGGAGTAGTAGCTGCCACTTTTCACCATTTAGATGACTTGGAGCTCTTCGGTAGACCAGCCCATTGCGGATTTTCAAACGATCCCATTCTTTGGCAAGGAGTCTAGCCAACGGATGATCATCTGTGTGCAGTATATCAGCTTGTTGTTTTTGTAGAGCCTCTACAGCTAGCCGACAGAGTGAATCTTCTCTTTGATCTTTCTTCAAATCACCTTGCGTAATAGCAGGAAGAGGTGAAGCTTGCAAAGTGACCAGATTACAGTAGGCTTCAGGCACACTCTCCTCGTGAAGCCCCAGCTTTCGTGCCCAACATCCATTTTCAGAACAACAGCTAACATATTGACACATGGTCTTCACCCCAGGTGCGGGAATTTCCATCCACTCATCTTCAGGGTGCATATCGCCATGAGGTCTTCGGGACAGTCCGTCTGCATCCCCATTTTCCTTCCCAGGGCGGTACTTGAGGCTAAAATTGTAATTTGAAAGTGCAGCCATCCACCGATGCCCTGTAGCATCTAGCTTGGCAGTGGTCAGTATGTAAGTCAAGGGGTTATTGTCAGTTTGAACTTCAAATTCAGCCCCATACAAGTAGTCATGTAATTTGTCAACCACAGCCCATTTGAGAGCTAAGAATTCCAGTTTATGGGCTGGATAGTTCTTCTCAGTGGGAGACAAACTTCTGCTCACAAAAGCCACCGGTCTTAGTTTCTTATCATGTTCTTGATATAACACTCCTCCAAGACCTTCTCGGCTTGCGTCCACGTGCAGCACATACAATTTGGCAGGGTCAGCATAGGCTAGCACAGGAGCATGAGTAAGGCAGTGCTTCAACTGTTCGAATGCCTGCTCGCATTCTGGACTCCAGCGGTCTTCAATGCACTCCTTGGATTTTCTAGGTCCCTTTGGTTTCTGGAGAGCACTCTCTTCGTCAGTGTCACCGGGTTCCACATCATTCTGCAGCAGCTGATTGAGAGGTCTCGCTACTTTGGAAAACCCCTTGACAAATCTCCTGTAGTAGCTGCAGAACCCCAGGAAAGAACGTACTTCTGTGATTGTCCGGGGCTTGGGCCATGATGTCACAGCTTCCAGTTTTTCTGGGTCAGTGGCTATTCCCTCAGCAGAAACCACATGCCCTACATACGTCACAGAAGGCTGAAAAAACTTGCACTTCTCAAGAGACAACTTCAGTCCTTCCTGCTCAAGCCGATCCAAGACTCGCATCAGCCGGTCAGTATGTTCTTCCAATGTCTTTCCGAACACTATTATATCATCCAGATATACGATCACTTCCAGCAGATGCATGTCACCGACTGTTTTCTCCATAAGTCTCTGAAACGTAGCTGGAGCCCCCATGAGACCTTGTGGCATTTTGTCAAATTCAAAGAATCCACCTGGATAGATGAAAGCCGTCAACTCCTTGTCTTCAGGGCTCATTGGAATCTGATAGTATCCACTCCTCAGATCCAGGACGCTAAACCACCTACTCCCTACCAAACAATTTAAAGCATCTTCAATTCGAGGGGTGGCATACTGATCAGGAATGGTCCGCTGATTTAGAGTCCGGTAATCAACACACATCCGAATGGTGCCATTCTTCTTGCGCACCACAACTATAGGTGAAGCATAAGGACTTCGGGACTCTCTGATTATCCCAGCCACTTTAAGGTCTTCCAGATGCTTACGTAGATCCTCTAAATCACCAAGAGCTACTCTTCGAGGGCGTTCTCTGAAAGGTCTATCATCTTTCAATCGGATCTGGTGTTGCGCACTCTTTGCACATCCCATATCCAGCTCATGTGCGGAAAAGCAGTTTTTTCGAGCTTTCAACAACTTTCGAACTCTGTCTACCCACTCTGGTGACATTCGACCTCCTCCTATATCCACTTCATCAATCAGGGCCTCAACAGTTTCTGTCCTTGCTCCAAGGAGGGCTGCAGAGGGTAAAGGGGTAGCATTGTAAACCTTTCCGAGGCGTATAGAAGGCCTTAACACTACTGGAGCACCCCCAGTATTCTTCAACCCCACTAGAAGGGAGTCCTGTGGATGCTTTAATTTGTTTGATGGCCAGACTTCTGGCACTAATTCTACTCCAGGAGGTAAATCTGCTTCAGGATCCATCTCCATCATAAGATGAGAACTGGTGCTGTCACGGTACATTTTAATTTTGGCCCTCATGCAGGTAACTTTACCAGGTAAAACAGTATATTCTTTATTGGCTTGAGTCCACACATGACCAATATCTTCCTTCTGGTATCTTTCCTGGGACTTTAGCAGAGCAAACATGGGCCTCAACACTGGGTGCACTGCCTCCTGCTTATTCACCAATTGAGGTTTCAACATTCTTCGTACAAAGTCAGTGTTGGTGCCTACCAGCATGGCTGCTTCCCCACCTTCTTTAGGTCTGGGGCAGACAACGGCCAAAGTTTCGAAAACTTCTGTTGATCCCACCACAGAAGAAGGAAATTCCACCTTTAGAGATACATAGCCATCATAAGGGAACTTCGTGTCACTGAGGCCCCAGATTTCCAGATTCTCTAACTTGTGAAGAGGGAGATGCTTTAGATGCTTCTGGTAGAAATCCCTAAAAAGTACTGTTATCTGAGCTCCCGTATCCAACAGGACTTTGCTGTACACTCCTTCAATCCGGACTGAGACTACTGGGGAAGGCCCAATTAACTCAGGAGGTGTTCTTGATTTTGTGTCTGTTGTAGCATCAGGCATAACCTTCTGATATCTGGTTTTGGGCCGACTCGTGGTACTTTGAGAAAAGTCATACATGGTGGAGTCTTCTATCCGCTTCTGTCGTGTTATGGCTTTAGTTTTGTCTCTCACCCACTTCAGTGGTAAAGGCTGAACCTCAGTTTTGGTTTTAGCTCGAGGGTTAAAGTTGAACTGGTCCACCCTATGTTTTGCTTGATTGGAGTTCCCTCCTCTGGGGCACCCAGCTGACTCCTTCACTGGGGCCCTCTGAAGTTTCCCGGCTGCTTTCTTGTCTGCACCTCCTTGGAGGTTTCAAGGCTTGGGCATTGCCTCCTAACATGCCCTCTTCCTCCACACTGGTAGCAGATTATAGCATCTTTTCTTTTTCTCTCCTTCTGGGGGGCAGTACTAAAGGGCACAGTCTCAGCCCTTTCATCAGGCTGTAACTGAGTACCAGCTACTAACGTCACCAGCTCAGTTAGCTTTGACACTTGTTCCCTCAGCTGAGCTAACTCCTCCCCAGCACAACAAGCTTGTACTGTCTGCACTTTAGTACTGAAGGTTCCTGGGTCCTTGACACTGACCCCTTTTTCCTCCAACATGGCTTCCTCTTCTCGGACCAACTTGACCAATTGGTTATATCTAAGAGTGCCACAGTCCCCTTGGGACCTCAACTTGAGCATAACTGGGTCTAAGGGTAGGGCTCCTCGAAGTAGCTGTCTTACTCTGACACTGTCCACTGAGTCGGCATCCATGCCTCGCTTCAGCCTCATCTGATGCAATATTTTATCCAGCCGCTGTATATAAAGGGACAACTTTTCTCCCTTTTCTTGGTAAGTGTGCTCAAACTGGTACAAGAGTTCAGAGACTCCCTCTATCCTACCGAACACATCCTGTAGTGCCTCCAGGTAGTCGTGTGCAGTGCAGTCTTTCTTACTCAACTTAAGATTCCTAATAGTATCAGCTGCTACCCCTTTCAAACTTTCCGCTATCCTTTGCCTTTTGAGAGCTTCAGAAACTTCCCATTCATCCAGACCTTGCAGAGCCTGTTCCATCCAGGCCTCAAAGCTTTCTTCATCAGATGGGAGAGGCTGAGTCCCTGAGAACATTGGCAAGCGTTTATATCTAGCCATTGAATGTCCTGACTTGGCACACTTTTCCACTAATTCACCAAGAGCATTCAGAAACTCTGGGCCAATTGTGGCGGTAGTGGTTGTTTGAGTCGAAGGTTGACTTGCAAGCTGTATCGGCTGTTCTTCAGCTGGTACGACTATTTCCACTTTGTATTTTTCATTTCCTACTTCCAGATTGCTAGGCACTACTACATTAGCAACAGGGCAGTCTAATTCCAATAGAACTCTCATGGTATTACCACTCTGGTCTTGCTTTAGACCTCTAATGAAACAACGACTGTCGGACAGAGTCTCGTCCATTATCTGGTAAATCTGTCTATGGGTAAGGATGGTGGTGGAAATGGACAGGCCTAGACAGTGACTCTGGTCCAGTTGGAGGGTTCTGCACCATTCAGCAATGGCTTGTGGGTCTAGGGTTGGTTCTGCCATGATTTTGCTGTTGCTGACTGGGTCTGAGACACTTTGGGGGGGGGAGGGAAAAGGGCGGAGTCACTCAAAAGTAGGCGGTCCACAGAGGATCCCGGACGAGCCCCCAAATGTAGCACACCCGTAGGTGGAGCTTTATTATACTAATTGGATGGGACCCCTGCCTGAAACCTTGGTGACACCCCAAATATTCCCCAACTCTCTGACACAGTTTTCTTTGACAGCAGGAAAACATATTTATTAGGACAGGTTAGTAGAATTGTCCTTAGAGCAGTTAACACAATAGACAATTAGCATACAGCAACAAAGAAAATGATTTGCTAATTAACCAGCAATAATGAACTTAAGTAATGTTATTAATTACACATGCATAGACATTAAATCACACAATAAACTGTAATTTTATGATCTAACTGATTCAAAAATGCTCTCAGAGGTTCTTGTCTGAGGTAAGAGTAAAAAGAACAGGTTTAAGGAGGAAAAATGTGTCCAGAGTCCTCTAGTACCAAAACCCGGAGAAGTCCAGCATGTGCACAGCTGTAAATCCAGTAGCTCCCACAGATAACAGTGCAGGGGACTGATAGGCTTTAGCTGTAGTCTCTCTCTCTTTACATGCAGGTGGGGAAACCTCAGGCTGCAGGCTGTCACTTATTCCCCTCACTGTCACACATACACCTCACAGCACTTGTATTTATTCCCTGTATTTTCCCTCCAGTCTGCAGGGTTATATGTAGAACACGGGGGCTGCATGTGATGTGGCTCCTGTAAGTATGTGGTACTGTTATCTCCTGCTTAAAAATGGCTGACAGCACTACACATCCACCATGTGTCCTTCCTGAAATGGTGGCCGCCTCACACCAACACTGTAACTTGTTGCACACTGTAACTGGTTGTACTCACAGCCCGGGCATGTGTCTGAGAACAGGCAGGTTCTTTGCAGGTGCTTTATGGGGTGATAAATGTCTTTTAGTAGAGAAAGCACAGGGGTCTCTTCACTTGCTTCCAGCAGCATCCCAACACACTGTCCTTGCATCCCCAGCATCCTCTTCCTCCTCTCCTCCCGGCTCCTCCCACACTGACCCTGGGGGATCATGGGTCTTGTAGTTTAAGTATCCATCACTGCACTGGAAAGCTCTGAGAATAATCCCACCCCAGCGCACAGTCTGAACAGCATTAACTCTTTATTTGCTGAAGAATTCCACCAGCAGAGGAGCTCTACACACAAATACTGTTCTACCAGTATTCAAACCACCTTGTGTGAACCCCGTTGCTCTATTAAGATCCATCTATTCATTCACTTACTTACTTTTCCTACATGTATCTACGTGTGTATTTATTTATTTATTATTCTATATTTATTTATATACATATATGTTTATGTATGTGCAGGCATGCACAAGCTGATATGAACTTATGCCATTCAAAGATACACAAACTGGATCCAGTCCTAGCAGTCATAGTGGAACCAACCCACTTAGCTCATAATGTATATTGATCAACAATATTACTATCCTGTTTTATATAAAAACCAGAATTTACACAGGAGAGAAGCCACACTGGAAAATCGATCTATTTGAATGTGAACTCACACAGGAGAGAAGCCACATTGGACAACTGGATCTACAGAATTCACACAAGGCAAAATCATCCGGAATGATCCACTACGGGTCTTGTAGATGGATTTAGAACGGATATAAAGTCCAAATGGATATGGTTGCACCAGTGTTATCTAAAGTTCTTTGCTGAGGAAAGGAGCAAGTAGACCTCCTGAAACGCGTTCAAGAACCAAAGATAACAGAGCCTTTTTTGACATCTACTGTTTTTGGAGTATATCCCGAACCTAAGCTGATCTGTCTGGACATTCAAATCAAACGGCAGTTAGCCAGAGCGCGCGCTCAGATGCATGCGGACGCCGCAAACAGGAGACAGCTCACCGTGCTGCATTAGACCTTAACTGCACGGATCGCAAAGTAGCCGCATTAACTGGAACACGGACTGTCGCTGCAATACTATACCGGACCGTGGGAACTACCGCCGACAGGGTGAGAGGTGGATATTCCACCATTTTTCATCTAATACCATCTTATCTCACCCAAAGTGTACAACTCAAATAGCAAGCTGTCTCACCAGGATACGAATACAATCACTCCAACGGCCATCCAGCGATATAAGCTCAAGCTAGATCTCCTGATTCAGGACTACTGCCATACACATCTGGGTGAGCTGCCTGCGCTGGGCCCGGCGCAGGCAACTTCACTAGGCTCCCTATACACACTTATTTTATCATATAGATTTTATTGTATTTTATTTTATTCTATTATCTTTCTTATCTTTAACATTAGTTAGGTATCTATACACAATTATTTTATATTTCCTACGCATCTAGATTTCTTTTTGTCTTACCTATACAAAGTTTTTTATAGTGACGATTGATTATTAATTATGTCACATGTATTCAATAAATGTTGATGTATAGCTTATACAAGTATACAACTATATGCCTCCACAGTGTTTGTAACACATCACCCGCTTCTAGAGAGCCCTCTACATTAGCACATATCCAATCCATTTCATATCCTGCGAGCGCTGGGATCAGTGGTGCACTCGAAGGGGGTGGACTCCATTCGTAGGGGTTAGGTGTAGCAGACCTTTTCTACTATCTTTTCTTCCAAGAGTGCCTATTGACTTTAAGGTGAATGTCCACTGGTGAATATTTCTGAGTTGGTTCATAGCTTTAACTCCTTAGTGTTAAATATATGCCCGAGCGCCTTTTAACAGCAGTTGGGTGGGCACTGCCTATGGAGGGGGTCTCTCAAGCTGAGCCCTTCCCTTTCCTAATTCTTCAATAGAGATCCATGAAGAAATCACATAACTTGTAATAAAAAAACACAACGGATAAAACATCAAATAAAAATGGCTATATGAATACACACTAAACTGGAAAAAAAAAAATAATTAAAAAAAAAAACAGAAAACCACTGTTTATTTTCGGAAGTGGGGAAGGAGGGGGGAATCAGCTATCTTTCTCTAATCCTGGCTAAAATCTTTAACCAAATAATTTCCATCCTAAAGATATGTTTTCTCCCAGATTTGGATCACTCTATTAGAAACGTTTCCGCTCTCTATGATACATTACTGACATCTAATGAATGGAGGACATTGTGGTGGGGAGGCTGCGGGCTGGATGATGAAGTGTCTGACAAGATTGCTCATTGTCTCCTGAGATGCGGACACAAACACACCTGAGGCACAGGCAGGGAACGCTCACCTTAAAGAGACACGCACACTTTCCGTACTTTTGCTCCATAACAATAGCTGCTTAATAACAATATAGAATTTACACATCACCAGTGCATATGGAGTCTAAGTTTTATTATGGGATCCAGTCATATATAACAGTGTGGTAGCAACCTACCTAAAGTTTTTGTTATACTGAGCCTACAGGGCACTGCTTTAGCCAATGTGCACATTACCAGCACACTCAGTAACTCAATAAGGGTATGTGCACACTATGGAAATCACACGGATAACTTGCCACAGATATTGCCGCTCATCCCTGCGCGCTCCCACTTCACTCTCCGTCTGTCCCATAGACTCCATTTTATGGTCAGGCAGACTCCGCCATCCGCCCAAAGAATGAACAGGTTGGTGGAATCCGTCTGACCATAGAATGGAGTCTATGGGACGGGCGGCAGAATCTTTGGCAAGTTATCTGTGTGCACAAACCCCAATTGTTGTTTCGGTACACAAGATAGTTGAGAAACCTATCCATAAACCTAATATCCCATAAAGCAGGTAATAATCAGCACCACCATCTGGCATCAAAGGTTCCCTATGGGAGAAAGCCATGAGAGCACATGGATAAAAGCTATGGATCCATGGGTGTAGTGTGCAGGCTTTAGTTCCCCAGATGTCTCAGGCATCCTGTAAGACCATCCCTTGGGCTATATTCACACATTGCAAATCCACAATCTCTCAGACTGCACCCCCCTTGTGTCCAGCACTGCCACTCCGTCCCTCCCAGACTGCACCCCCCTTGTGTCCAGCACTGCCACTCCGTCCCTCCCAGACTGCACCCCCCTTGTGTCCAGCACTGCCACTCCATCCCTCCCAGACTGCACCCCCCTTGTGTCCAGCACTGCCACTCCGTCCCTCCCAGACTGCACCCCCCTTGTGTCCAGCACTGCCACTCCGTCCCTCCCAGACTGCACCCCCCCTTGTGTCCAGCACTGCCACTCCATCCCTACCAGCCACCTCCACTTCCTTCCTTGCAGAGATGACATGCCCCTATACCCTGCACCAATCCCTGGCCGCAGCAGTAGATGACTCAAGGTCCGTGAAGCCAGTGATTAAGCTCTAGGTATTATGGGAACAACATCTCTACAGGGATGTAAAAAGGTTGAGAGGCAGCACTGGACACAGCAGAAATAAACCAGGTGAATATAGAGAACCAAAGTAATTTATTTAGCCACTGTGCCCCTATAAGTAATTTAATGATGCTGCTTTATCACAACCCTCCTAGTCACCTGTACCACTACCTCTAAGCATTAGTGCCACCATGCCCTTTTGTACTGTGCCACTTTGCCCCCTAATGTTTTGTGTCCTTAATGATCTGTGTCCTGACTACATAATGCGAGTTGTAGTTCTGCACCATTTGGAGAGCCAAAGATTGGGGGAACACTGAACTTAAATAACCCTTGTAATACTCACCTGTCCTGGCTTCCACACTGCTCTGGGCTCCGCTGGCCAGGATGGATGGAGGCACCACCCATTGTTTTCACACCATACAGCAGGACGAGGAGCAGAGCGAGCACTTCCATGTTCCTGCCTGTGATCAGCTTTTCAATTGTATTGGTGTCTTAAGGATGCCCATACAATCTGGATCTGGATCTGCAGAGTGCTTAATCTTTGATGAAAAAAAGACTTTCTGAATGACATTTTTATATACTATGTTATTTTTGTGATTTTATTATAATGTGTGTATATACTCTCTCTCTCTCTCTCTCTCTCTCTCTCTCTCTCTCTCTCTCTCTCTCTCTCTCTTGTATACTATCTCTAACTTACAACAGTTTATCTTCCAGGAAATGCAAAAGAAATGACAACAATCTCGCCCCCAGAGAATGGGTTCCTAAGGAAAGGTGATCAGGGGTCATCAGATGATGATATATTTTACCTGTACGGGTCAACAGCGGCCCACATCAAAGAGGAGACCGAATACGTCCGCACCGTAAGTTACTGCTACGATTTATACTCCCTATGATTTATTCTTTATTACATCCATGACGACAGACTTATGTTCCTACAAAGCCTCTGTTCTCACCATCTGTAGCCGGAGATAATGTATGGAGATAGATTCTGTATAGTATAGGTGTGTCCACCTTTACTTTTCATCAAATCTAGTTATGGATTCCAATTTCTCACTATACAGTATTATCACATCATAGCAAAATCCTAAGCAAACTGCAATTTATATCACAGCCACTGAGTGACTTCACAGACACCTCCCCCCCCCCTCTGTAGTTATTCCCCCATACTGTATACCTCCCCCTCTGTAGTTATCCCCCCATACTGTATACCTCCCTCCCTCTGTAGTTATTCCCCATACTGTATACATTCCCCTCTGTAGTTATCCCCCCATACTGTATACCTCCCTCCCTCTGTAGTTATTCCCCATACTGTATACATTCCCCTCTGTAGTTATTCCCCCATACTGTATACCTCCTCCCCTCTGTAGTTATTCCCCCATACTGTATACCTCCCTCCCCCCTCTGTAGTTATTCCCCCATACTGTATACCTCCCTCCCTCTGTAGTTATTCCCCCATACTGTATACGTCCTCCCCTCTGTAGTTGTTCCCCCATACTGTATACCTCCCTCCCTCTGTAGTTATTCCCCCATACTGTATACATCCTCCCCTCTGTAGTTGTTCCCCCATACTGTATACCTCCCCCTCTGTAGTTATTCCCCATACTGTATACATTCCCCTCTGTAGTTATTCCCCCATACTGTATACGTCCTCCCCTCTGTAGTTATTCCCCCATACTGTATACATTCCCCTCTGTAGTTATTCCCCCATACTGTATACCTCCTCCCCTCTGTAGTTATTCCCCCATACTGTATACGTCCTCCCCTCTGTAGTTATTCCCCATACTGTATACCTCCCTCCCCCTCTGTAGTTATTCCCCCATACTGTATACCTCCCTACCCCTCTGTAGTTATTCCCCATACTGTATACATTCCCCTCTGTAGTTATTCCCCCATACTGTATACCTCCTCCCCTCTGTAGTTATTCCCCCATACTGTATACGTCCTCCCCTCTGTAGTTATTCCCCCATACTGTATACTTTCCTCCACTTCACTACCTCCACTTCTATGGTGGATGGCCAAGATACAGCTGGACCTTATTATGTTGTCATGTGATGCCAGTGCCAGGTGGGCACACAGGTCTGATGGCACACCTGCTTTTAGTTGATAAGGCCGGTTGTACCCTTTTCCCCTGTGGTCAGTGTCCTGCCGGGTCCAGGTCCCTTGGTATAGTGTAGTCACAGATGATTTAGTCACGGATGGCTAGAGCAGTGTAATGACTCTCCCGAATAGTAGGACCCGCCACCCACAGAAAGGGGAAGTGTTCCAAGGTTGCAGTGTGTATGCTGTGTAGGTGGTGATGAATGACCACAGACTCTTGGAATAACGTTGAGTTGGTTTACTACTTGTAAATGTGCAATAGGTAATACAGAAGATCTTTGGTATACACTTGATAAAGTTCCAATACAGACTTGAACATAAGACAACCAGATCTGCGAGATAAGTGCTGAGTAGGAGATAGTTGTGTTGATAACGTTGTACTGAGGTAGAGTAGCAGAGAGGAGGAGGCTGTGAGAGTCTCAACCCATGTAGAAATGTGCTCTGCCAGGATGTTGGAAGAAAAAGAAGAATATTGAAGAAGAAGAAGAAGAAGACCTGTGCCTGTGTCACACCACCTTATGCCCACTAGCGTTGGCCGAACCATACTAATGGGTGACACAGGCCCCAGACCTTGTTACCTGGGCTGAGCGGAATGCTGAGGGTTCCCTGCTGACACTCGCACTGCCAGATGAAGTTCAAAGGCTTACTGCAACTTTGCTCCACCTGGATCAGTTCCTAGCTCTTTGGCTCTAAAATGGATACTGTTCTGCAATGTGACTTCTCCTTGTCCACGGTGTGGATTGAGGTTATCTTTTGGCTGGACCTCTCCTAAGAGGTTAAACACTGCATAGTGCTTTGTGTGGGTACTTGAGAGAAAGTTGGTAACAGTGTGGTGTCTTGCGTCCTACCCATGCGGGGCACTGGCTAAGACGGAACTTTGGGGACCTGGCAGAGGGCCAGGGTCCGGACAAGACTGCTGTGAAGAGCTATCTAGCTTGCTATCTAGCTTCCTCCACACTGTCCCAAACGGAAAGCTCTTGCTCCTCCCCCACCCAAGCGACTAACTTCCTCTACAGCGTGTAGGGTGCGCTGTGATTGGGTGAAAAGAGTGCAATAGAAGAATAGAGAGAAGAGGTGATCGGAAAGAAAAAAACAGAAATCCTACTGGTTCACAGATTCTGGTACACACAAACACAATATCCCTTTGCGATCCTTCAGCTGTGCAGATTCCATACATGAATACATAATACAGGGACATCTAGTGGTCAACCCTTATTACTACTTTCACTATAGTAATACCACAAAAAGTACAGACTTTTGCGAAGGTTGTATATAATAGCAACACCCCTAGTGGGACACCACAGCAACTTACCCACCCGGACTATTGGTACGGCCACCGACAGAAAGGGGAAGAAATGACCTAAGGTGTGTGACGGATGTATATAGGTGCTGGTTCTGATGTAAGGATGACCGAGTCCCAGTGAATAAATAAAACAGTTTTAAAGAGGATGTACCACCAGGTACATCCTCTTTAACCTGAACCCACGGATCGAACGGCGCCGGCATAGGGAAGCCGATGCCGCAGTCCGTTTTTCGGACCGAGGCCCGGTTCCCATGCACGGCGCCGTTCTATGCACCAGAACCGGCCGGTGCTCAAGCACTGGAGGTAGGCCGGCCCGCCCCCAGTGGGAGGTAATTCTCTCCCCTCCATGACGCGGCTCCCTTAGAATGAATGGAGCAGCGTCATACAGGGGAGGGAATTCCCTCCCACTGGAGGCGGGCCGGCCTACCTCCAGTGCTTGAGCACCAGACGGTTCCGGTGCATAGAAAGGCGCCGTGCTCTGCCAGAACTTGAGGGAAGAATATTTGAGAGTGAGAAGCTTACTTGTACCCGTTGTGGCATGGTGGGCTGTAAGAGGCAGTTCTGTGCCTCTGGAGTGGGAATTGGAGTTCAGGTGGAGCTCCTGTTCCAGATACTCCACTCCAGCCCTAGAGCTAATGAGGCTCTGAAACCACCTGGTGGAGCTCTATTAGAGACTCCAGAGCTTCCCAGGTGAAGGCTCCAAGGGTGGGAGAACACAGGCAGCGCTAGGCCTGTGGGAGCTACAGCCAAAAGGGCTTGGTGAAACCAGTAAGTAGAACTGGTGACGTTGAGCAGTAGGCTCAGAAAGTCAGCTAGGAAAGCTGTGTTGTGTTAGTAAGTGGCTAGACATCCTAGGTTTTATTATTTTGCAGTGTTGCTTATATCTTTTTGTTTTTCCTTGAATGGATAAATAAAGCTGACTGTGGTCAGTATAAAGCATACAGCACTGACTGGACTGCAATTTGTGATGTGCCAACCGTC
This sequence comes from Dendropsophus ebraccatus, assembly GCF_027789765.1. Lineage (NCBI taxonomy): Eukaryota > Metazoa > Chordata > Amphibia > Anura > Hylidae > Dendropsophus > Dendropsophus ebraccatus. The sequence continues at coordinate 174,429,464 of NC_091456.1, forward strand.
TCAGAGCCAGGAGATAGCGATCCCAGCCAGTGAGTAACCCCCAGATTGTCACACCGTGTATAGACTATGTCTAACCACCTTCTACCCTACAGTGGTGAGGTACTCATCCTAATAGGAATCCAGCCCCAGCTGTGGTTACCTGGCTGAAGCTAAGTGTACGAGGTTTCCCGGTGTCACTTGCACTGCGAGATAGGATACGTAGACCCTCTGGTAGCTTTGTCCTATCCAGGCCTGTTCCTCTGTATATCAGGATACTGTCCTGCACGTTGTAGAGAGGTTCTCGGCGTGGGCTGGGTTTATCCCCGTCTTGTCCTCCTTGTAGTGTCTAGCACTGCATAGTGGAAATAGTGGATAGAATGGAGAAACTGGAGAAACACATGTCGTACTACCTCATCAACACACTGTCTAGACTACACTTGTCCTGGACAGGGGTCCTGGCAGAGCCAGACCCTGGCTTGACTACAGCAGGGACATCTGCTTTGTGTGCCCTCTTCCCATGAGAAACCAAATAAGACTGACGCTACACTTCCTCCCACCAAGTGACTACTTCCTACAGAGTTATGTAAAATACCCTGTGAGTGGTGGAAATGAATGTGTGCAAAGAAGAGAAGAGAAAGGATAGATCAGAAAAGAAGAGTATCTCTGTTGGTCAATAAAAGTACATAGCATATAAGAAACAGTAACCCTTTGGGAGCTTCAGCTGTGCAAGACATAAGAGCATATACACAAAACACTGACATCTTGTGGTGAAACTAATAAATACTTTCAGCACTACTTAAATTTGAGAAAGGGGCTTTTGCAACAAGTGTGACATAGGAAACACCCGTGGTGGGACACCACAGCCTCCACCAAACATGTGCTGCTGCAGTGACATCTCAGGGCTGTAGCATGCTACTGTACACAATTTGCCTAGGCTGTAAAGTATATGTACACAATTGTCTCTCCCTATGCTAAAGAAAATACAAAAGCATAGAAAGGACAGTAAGCTAGTATTGTCTTGTCTTGCATTGCCAGCTTACTGTCTGAGGACCCACTCAGCTACTACAGCGTACTACAGAACCAGGGACTCTGCGTAGCAACAGATAGCATAGCATGCTTTGTGACAGATGTAGTGCTCCAATAAAACAGTTGCCACCGGCTACATCTGCATTACGTATATCAAAAACATTGCAAAAGCATGTTTTTTATAAGCAAGTTACCTCATTCCAGACATGTCAGGATATGTAGATCTGTGAGTAGGTAAGGGAGGACACGTGTTTAGGTTGTATAGACTTTAACTGTACAGATGTAGATCATGAGTTTGTCAAGGGTAACAATACAAAATAATTTACATGAAAAAAAATATATATATATTTTTACATGTGTTAGCGGTTAGAAACAAAGCTGTATTAAGTTTTCATGTTGCAACCTATTCCTAGTTTCAGACCTAGCTCATATGGGTTGACATGATTCCAGGATGGTACTGTAACCAGCTTCATTCCTGTACTGCTCTACCCATCTAACACAGTGTGATCTCTACACCTTCAACTTGATGGTGTCCCCCCTCTGAGCACTGATGCTGTCTATATGATCTCTCTCACTCCCTCTACAGATATCTCTGATGCGTCTTGATGTGCTGTATACTCCAACCACCCAATAACCCTGACCTCCCCCCCCCTCCCCACCACTCATATCCCTATCCCCCTCCACTCTGAAGATAGGGGAAGGAAAGGATGTAAATGACACCGGTCTTATGTTGACAGCAGCCAGGAGTATTATCCTGCTGTAAAAAGCAGCAGCAGAACATTCAGCCATGTAAAGCAGCTGCACAGTCTCTACAGCAACAATATGGTAAAGGTAAAATATAATAAGGTAAAAAAGGAATTATTACATAGATGTCCATGGCCTTTACCTCTATTCTGGAGATTTTAATCTCAGCCTTAAAATTACTCTGTATATAATTTTTTCTGCCTATTTTCAAGAGAGAAACTAAAAACAATAATGCTTTTAACATTGGGCATTTCACTTTAAGGCCACATTTACTTTATATTTACTTTTAATTTAATTTGATTAAACAACGGTTTGCTGGCTTGCAACGACGGCCGTTATTTAATCACCATGGCCGATCAATTTACTTACTATGGAATCCCGGCTGACGGAATTTCATGCGACCGCACAGAAAACTAACATGTCAGTTTTCGAATAGCGGCCGCACAAAACTAACAGTGCAGACAATGTAAAGTGGCGCTCTGGCCGCACTTAACATTGTCTGCAATAGGTAATTGGAATGCAGGAGCACCCAAATGCGCCCGCATTCCAATTAAAAACAAAACAAATAAAGTTCACTGCTGTAGCGGCCGAGGTGAACTTCACTAACAGCAGCCGTTCAGTGACACGGCCGTGTCTCAGAACAGCTGCTGTCATACCTTGTGTAAACTTGGCCTAAAGGAGTATTCCCATCACCTAGAATTTTGTTAGGGTATAGTGAATGCAAAAGAAAGCAATTTTGCAAATGCTTGGCCTTCTTTTGAAGTTTGTCCCCTTGTTGATCCTGTAGTGTTACTTGCCTGGGTTCCAGACCACCGCTCTCCGCTCTGGGAGGAGTGGCCAGATGGGACACCAATGTAGTATAGTTTTATTGGATTGTCCCTGGAGACATGTGTAAACTCTGTGGGAGACACAGCAATGCCGAGCTGATTCAGCTCCCCCCCGCAGACCCCCACCCCAGTGCTAAACCAGGAAGTGAGCAGGGATGCAGTGGTGCCGAGTTGAACTCTCAGCAGATGGGACAACCCCTTTAAATAGCTCTGGTTGTCACCAGTTTGTCACAGTCTCTGGTGTTGATAAAGTTTCATTTTTTTTTTCAGATCCGAGCAACTTTAGAGAAGATTCAGAGTCAATTATTTAAGGATGAATTGAACAGTAAGAATACACAGGTAAAAGGGTTTTTAAATGGTTTACAGCCACTGTAATTAAAATGCAGATTTCTGAATACATCCAACTTATAATTCAGAGATGTCTCCTTTATAAGGGAAATCAGTGCTCAACCATCCATTGACACCGATGTTCTCATAGGGATTGTGCCACCACATTGTTCCATATATGATAGAGCTTCACCCCGGACGGAATAGAATGGCGTCATATGTGGGAAGCGGGCTGTGATTCAAAAAAAGGGCTTTCCCGTGCCGGCGCTGTTCTATCCAAGGGCAAAAATAAAAGCAAATGTACTGATGGAGCATTTGCTTTAAAGCCTCATCTCCCTGCTGACTCTGTCACAGTCTATACAGTCAAGCTGACAAGTGAGAAGCAGAAAATAGAAAGTGTCAGCCTGCTGTGCCTGCTATCATTTTAAGATTTTTTTTTATATGTATTCTTACATGAAGAAAATAAATTTATTTTAAAGTGTTCAGTCCATGACTGATCAGTAGAACTAACTGGGAGAAGTTCTGGTTAAGCGTGTTCTCTCCCTGATCTGTGTCATGTGACCGAGACAGACTCACAATGGCAGTGTGCTTCTCTTCCAGTTCGTCTTCCTGATCGGTCGGGTCTGAATGCTGGGTACTCTGTAACATGTCAAAAGTTTTTATGTTTTAAGGTCCTAGAGTTAGATCCTGAACACAATACTAATAATACATCACTGAAACCCTACAGAATAGAAAATATAGAACAAAACATAAGACGGCTTATTCCTCTAATACTCTAGTCCATGCGGGGCTGTGTCTGTGACTTGGACTTTCATATGCGGCTATTACTGCGCCCCGTCACTGTTTGCTTTCTGCAATTACCTTGTATTAGTGAAACCAGATGGGCTGTAAAGTTATTGACATACAGTGTGTGCTAAATGGGTGTATTTCCCTGCTCTGCCTTCATGGTTCCTGATAGGCGTCATGTGTATATTTTATATGCACAGGGTCAAGTTTCTGTGGATACAGATCACCAACAATGCTGAATAGGTCACTACTAAAGATGAGCGAACCAGCCATCAACTCGATTCAAGGGCTGTGTTGGATTCGTTCTTACACTCTCTGGGTTGGGTTTTCAGCAAGTGTATAAAGCATAAACTAATCAGTCATCCCCAGTATAGAGCACTGCTGTTTACTGTACAGGAGCAGGGTCTCCTGTCTTTGACAGGTGTCCCTGCTCCACTTTATAGTTTGCATGGAATCCTATGCAGAGTGCCAGTAAAGACTGTGTGGAGATGCAAGATGCTTAGCATCACCGCTTATACTCCTGAGTATAGTAAGCAGCAATTCACAGAGGATCACTGCTTACTGTAGAGGAGCAGAGACTCCTATTGTTGACTCCAGTTCCTGCTCCTTGTAGATTGTCTGGTGCTCTACATTAAAGTAGTAAATATAGAGCATAGAGCATTGTCACTTAGCTACCGTTGGTACACAGGTGGAACACCCAGCTAAGTGCATGTAAACTGAAGAACAAGCATACAGTGTACATCTTACAGGAGCAGGGACTCTTGTTTTTTACAGATGTCCCTGCTCCTGTACTGGTTTGCCTAAAGTAAATCACAAAAAAATTGGGATTCAAACTAATCACATTTTTTTTCTTTTTTCTTTTTTTCCTTTTTTTTTTAACAAATCCAATTTATTCAGAATCCATTGGCTCATGTCTAGTTATTACCATGTAGCCTTTAAAAAATATACTCTGGTAGTCTGCGAATAGGGTTGTCTGCTAGTGGCTCTTTCCACTAGCGTCACATAATATATAATGTAATATATATATATATATATATATATATATATATCTATATATATATATATATACACGTGTGTGTGTGTGTATATATATATATATATATATATATATATAATTTATTTTATTTTTTTAGATTTATGATGATGACCTTTCCTTAAAGGATTTTTTCACTTTCAGTGCAGTAGAATAACCCCAGGATTAAAAACACAACTATTTTTTCTTCCAAAAACAGCGCCACACCTGTTCCCAGGTTGTGTGTGGTATTACAACTTGACTTCCTTCACTTAAATGCAACTGAGTTACCATAGCACATACAAACTGAGGACTAGATTGGCGGAGTTGTAATACCCTATAAAACTCTTTATATCGTACATATCTTTATTAAAGTTGATAAACTCATGACTAAAATTACTTTCAGAATTCTTCACACCTAAAACAAAATGGACACGATAAAGAAGAGGAGGATTCATTTGGCTCCCGATATAAACGGATCATTGAGAAGTTAAAGGATCAGGACCTGCAGATCCTGGACACTCACAGGGAAAATCAGGATCTGCAGATTAAGGTAGAACCACAAATTCTTAAATAGTTATGGAGTCCTTCAACTTGTTCTCTAAATATCTCCTCCATGGTGGAGTCAGATACTGAAAAATGTTCTGGTTACAAATATGTTTCTACTTTCTGACTATAGTTTTTCTTTTATTTTACTTTTTGTATATCATTATGGTGGCAGCCATCTTGCCTTAGTTTCTGCTCTGCTCTGTTTAAAGGGATACTCCAGCAAAAATAGTTTTCTTTCAAATCAACTGATGTCAGAAATTTATATAGATTTGTAATTTACTTGTATTAAAAAAATCTCCAGTCTTCCAGTACTTATCAGCTGCTGTATGTCCTGCAGGAAGTAGTGTATTCTTTCCAATATGACTGCCACCTCTGTCCATGTCAGGAACTGTCCAGAGCAGTTCTATGGGGATTTGCTCCTGCTCTGGACAGTTCCTGACAGAGACAGAGGTGGCAGCAGAGAGCACTGTGTCAGACTGGAAAGAATACAATAATTCCTGTAGGACATACAGCAGCTGATATGTACTGGAAGACTTGATATGTTTATATAGAAGTAAATTACAAATCTTTATAACTTTATGACACCAGTTAATTTAAAAGAAAAAAAATCACTAGAGTACCCCATTGCTTTACAGCGGCCACATAAACATAGACAATAATAGACTAGAGAGGACCCTACTGACTTCTATAGGAGAGTTTTCTGTGACCTGTGAAAAGGAGCTGTTCCTATAACCTATTGTGAATGGTGTATGCTGTGTTGGTTGTGATGATAAGGAAGAGACTGCAGAATAGTTTTCTCTACAGAACCGCAAGTGTGAGTCAATTATTAGGCTTAGTGGCCAGATTAAAAACTGCAAGATTTCAGGATTATTATAAAGTGTAAATAATAATAATAATAATGTTATATCTTTTGTTCCAGTTGGAAGCGACTCGTGAAGCCGGAGCGGGCGCAATACGGGACGCAACCCGAAAACTGTACGAAAATTACAACAAGAAATCTGAACAACTGAGGAAATCTCATGAAGAAGAGAAGCAGCAAATACAGGTAAGGTGTCATATTGGTGAAGCATGCTGCAACCTGTAATCGGAGAAGAACTGATCACCGTAGAATAGGGGGATACAAAAAGAAAGGGAATACTAATGGGGTACTCCAGAGAAATAAATATTTTCAAATCAATATCAGAAAGTTGTATAGATTTGTAATTCACTTCTATTTAAAAATCTCAAGCCTTCCAGTACTTATAAGCTTCTGTATGTCCTGCAGGAAGTGGTGTATTCTTTCTAGTCTGACACAGTGCTCTCTGCTGCCACCTCAGCACTGTCAGGAACTGCCATAGGACTTGCACCTAATGGGTTACCATGGCATACGAGCACTTTAAAGGATATTCCATGGGATATGCCATAAATGTCCCACCGACCCTCTTTGTATTCATTCTTCATCCTGATATATGGCAGGACAGGAGTAAAGGAATCCAGTCCTGGAGATGGGTGGAGGTCCCAGAGATGACACACATTCCTGCCATATCCATTGGATACACCATAAATGTCTGAGGAGGGAATGAAGTTGGTAGAAATAATGGCGTGTGTTCTCCTCGCTAGGCGTCTTCCGCAGAAGATGAAGAACGGTTTAAGAAGAGCATCGAGAAACTAAACAGCATGGCTGATAAAATTCAGGAGAAGCACAGCCGAATCCTGGAACTGGAGAAGCTCATGGAGAGAATGGAAGCGGTGAGCGATATAGGATTTATAATGTTACTACTAGAGGAAAACGTTATAATCTACGGCTATGTCGATTGATAAGGGATATACTGTATGCAGACAGTCTTACAACTCCTATGTGTTTCTATGGCAACAGACTACAAGCAAACCTTGTGCAGTCATAGGCTTAGTTACCTAGTCTTTTGGGCTAATGTACTGTATGTTGGAGAGAGTCCTAAGACCTGATAGCCTATAGTGATGGATCATATGGAATAGCATTGAGCATGGTGTTTTATTAAGCATCAGGCTACTTGAGAGTGCTTGATGCTTGACCGAGCACCTAGTGGTCCTCAGATGCTTGGCTCAAAGTGCAAGTCTGCTTGCCAGTCCTTCATAGATGCTACCTCCTCCGCCAGCTTCTTTTGTGTATTTTTAGTAATCTCAGCATGTTTTCATTTCAATGTTGTCTTTGGAAATAAAAAAAAAACTGCAAAAACATGCTGTCATAAGTAAATATACACAAAAGAAGCTGGCAGGGGAGAAAGCAATCGGTATACTCAGGGATGGCATCTATGCAAAGCTAGTGATACACTAAGTGAATAATACAGTATGCCCCCTAGGGGGTTAAGTTAAGGGGCCAGACTGTCATTTTCAGATTGACGAGCACTCGCTCAATCCCAATAAGGACCAATAGGATGAATGATTATCCATGTAATAGATGGGCTGCATGGTGGCAGCAGACATCTATAGCTCATTGATTGGGAGTCCTGAGTATAGGATCCCTATATCAATGAAAAAGTGGCATATGTATATATATATATATATATATATATATATATATATATATATAAAGCACATGTCCTGAAAATATACTTTTTTCCCAATCTTTTCTGTATAGGAAAATGCAACTTTGGTCGAAAAGAAACGATTACTTGAAAATGAGCTCTCCAGAAGGATGGCCGATCCTTCCAGCAACAACAATGGGTCAGTAGTTGGTCTTCATTCCTATTTGGGGGATGTTGGTACTACTGATGGGGTTATCCAGGCTATTCATTGCCCATATAATGCACATTCACTGTATATAATCACCATTCCTGCAGTCTTATCAGTTCTGCTGCATCCATCCATTTTACATTGTTTTATGGCTCATATAATCCGCCACCATCACCACAAGATCACATAGGCAGGTACAGGCAGAAACAAACCTGCAAATCCCGGAGTCAGTCAGAACTTTGCAACAAATTAGAACTGGTTTGAACACAGGACCACAAGTGGTTCGCTTCCACCAAACCTGCTCTTACAGTAAGATAGGGTTGCTTCATGCATCTCTAGCTTACTGTAATATATGGGTGCTTTCCCCAGCTCTGCACAGTGAGCAAACTCCTGTACGCAGCTTTCCCACTTGCTGTCAAGTGCAGAAGCAGCTTATTAGTCTTCAGTCTGCACCATCTCTACTCATTGGGGGGACTTTGTAATACTCCCCATTTCTATGTATCCTCAAAGCGACTCTGTACCCACAATCTGACCCCCCAAACCACTTGTACCTTCGGATAGCTGCTTTTAATCCAAGATCTGTCCTGGGGTCCGTTCAGCAGGTGATGCAGTTATTGTCCTAAAAAACAACTTTTAAACTTGCAGCCCCGTGCCAAACGGGAGTATCTGTACTCTAACTTTGCACCACCCCTCCGTCCCTCCTCCCCACCCTCTTCATCATTAGGAATGCCACTAAAACATTTTCTCCATGCTGAACATTGCACAGGTGCTTAACGATCCAGCCCATGTGCCGGGCTGCCACAGGTGGGGAATAGGAGGCAATCTGCCTGGAGCATTCCTAGTGATGAAGAGGGTGGGGAGGAGGGACAGGAGGGAGGGGTGGTGCAAAGTTAGGGCACAGATACTCCCGTTTGGCACAGGGCTGCAAGTTTAAAAGTAGTTTTTTAGGACAATAACTGCATCACCTGCCGAACGAACCACAGGACAGATCTTGGACTCAAAGTAGCTATCCGAAGGTACAATTGGTTTTTGGGGGGGTCAGATTGTGGGTACAGAGTCACTTTAAACAGGTTAAGAGACTATAAGTATACAGCCAGGGAGGCAGAACTGTCATTACATTCATTATAACTGCACAACAGGAGCCATATAATCACCATCAATATAAAAAAAAATCCTTCAGATCAACTGGTGCCAGAGATTTGTAATTTACTTCTATTAAAAATCTTAAAGGGGAACTCCGGATAAGAAAAACTTGTTTTCTATTAAAAGTACATTAAAAGTTATATAGATGTGTCTATATAATGTATTACTGTAACTGTATGGTTCTGCCACACTGGTAGCTGATAGAAATCCAGGAAGTGAAAAAAACTGGCCTCTGTGCCAATTCACATTGTCTCCTGCTCCTTCTGCTACCCCCCCCCCCCCCTAGGAGACAAATCTTCCATGCCTTTGTCTCACATTGTGTGTGTTTGCTGATGATGCAGACAGGGGGCCGGGGCGTGATGTCACAGGAGGCTTGGCTGGATACCCCAATCCCCTGACTGATTCACCATCTCTGACCAGCCAGAGGCAGGTGCAGCACTAATTTTATTGATTGTAATGGGTGGGGGCTGTGATGGTCAGCTGAGGGAAAGCATTGCATTCTGGGAAATGCTAAACCAGGAAAGACAGAAACACAATACAAATGGATTTTTGGTAGTTTCAAAACTGGGATAGACAGGTAAGTATGCGTTATGCTTCTGCAGAAGTTTCATTTTTTTTAACCTCTACCCGGAGTTTCCCTTTAAGTCTTTCAGCACTTATCGGCTGCTGTATGTCCTGCAAGAAGTGCTGTATTCTTTCCAGTCTGACACAGTGCTCTCTGCTGCCACCTTTTTCAGGAACTGTCCAGAGCAGTAGCAAATCCCCATTGAAAACCTCTCCTGCTCTCTACAGTTCCTGACATGAACAGAGATGGCAGCAGAGAGCACTGTGTCACACTTTAAAGAATACACCACTTCCTGCAGGACATACAGCAGCTGATAAGTACTGGAAGACTTGAGATTTTTTTTAAAGAAGTAAATTACAAACCAGTAAATTTAAAAAAACAAACATTTGGTGAACAACCCCTTTAAGTACTGTCATTCTCTCTTGATACATTTGCTTATAAATTGTTGTGCTTTTGGCTGTATAGTACTTTGTCGGTCCGGACTGAGATTATTACTGTTGAAGAACAAATAAATCACCTGCAGCAGCTGATGATGTCCCAGCACCAGCACCTGCGCGCACTGATCCAGGAGGTGAGGGGTCTTTAGAGTGGTGAGAACTGTTCATGGTGTTCTCTCCATCCTCATTGTGTTTTTTTTTCTTTAAGTGTGAAGTAAACTTATTCAGACATATAAAAGTATTTCCTAGAAGTCTCAAGTTAAACTCTCAGCCGTGGAAATAATTTCTCATCTCTGTAGTTTTGTCACCACCTAGTGGCAATGTAGGTTATTGCAGAACTCAAACATCTTCACTGAAGATGAACTAAGAAGCAAGGTATCCTTTCCACTGTTCATTCCCCATTTTTCAGAGTTCAGCTTGAAATTAAACAATGTAAATACAGTGGTACCTTGGTTTAAGAGTAACTTGGATTAAGAGCGTTTTGCAAGAAGAGCTCACAGTTTTTCAAAATTGTAACTTGGATTAAGAGCATTGCTTTGGTGTAAGAGCTCCCTGTACTGGTTCGGAGCTCGAGTGGGGGTGGGGCATGGTCTGCATAGCGGGGTCTACAGCACTTTACTCTGACCCAGGAAGTCTCCCTCACCTTCCAAATCATAGCAGATCCACTTCAGGCTGGGGCTTGTATCAGGGGACAGGACGGTGGAGGTAACCTCTCCATAGCTGTAACCCCTCTCTCCCCGGACAGAGAGTGCTGCTATACTGTGCCCACATCTGCTCTGCTCATTCCTTCATGCTCCCTGCAGTCTCTGTCAGCCCTTGTGTTTCCCATCCTCTCCATTCCTGCTATAATGTGCCTGCACTTACACTCAGCTATACACGCTGCTGTTATAATGTGCCTGCACTCACACTCAGCTATACACACTGCTGCTATAATGTGCCTGCACACACTCAGCCATTCACACTGCTGTATAGAAACACTTCTGTCACTGTCCTCCTGCACAGCTCTGTGATTCTCACTTCCTGATTGGTCCATGCTAAGTACACACCCCTTCCCCACTGCTGTCATGTGACCACACAGACCTCTGACACCAGCCCTGCTGCTGAGTTGTGATACCACACACAGCTAGGGGGCGCTATTTTTTTTTTTTTTTTTTTTAATAGCTGTTTTTAAATTTTTTTTTTTTTTTTTTAAATCCTGGATAATCCCTTTAAGGAGCTTCTCTGCCTGGTTCACATCACGATTTTGCTTTCCGTTTTATGGAGAGAGAAAAAATGGTAAAAACTGATGCAGTTTTATGCCATCCGTTTTGATCCAGTTTCCTTTGACTTACATTATAAATAAAAGGATCAAACCAGGATCTTTTTGTAGCATGAGACAGATAGCAAAATCATGACGTGAAACAAGTTACTCTGGAGGACCCAACACATCCTTATATTAACAAACCATTGATTTCAGCAAAAACCTTGTAATGTTTCATATCACCTATGGTGGCGCTGCAGGGAAATGAAACACTTCACGTCCCGCCTGAGATTACAGCTAATCACTAAATCTCCCAGCTGTAGTAAATCCTATTTTTTGGGGGGAAACCCTTCATAGTGGACGCGTAAACAGATTGGTAAATTACTTCTTTTTCAAAAATCTCCATTATTCCAATACTTATCAGCTGCTGTATGTCCTGCAGGAAGTGGTGAATTCTTTCCAGTCTGACACAGTGATCTCTGTTGCCACCCCTGTCCATGTCAGGAATTGTCCAGAGCAACAGCAAATCCCCATAGAAATCCTCTCCTGCTCTGGACAGTTCCTGACATGGACAGAGGTGGCAGCTCTCAGAAAATGATGAGTTTAAAAAAATAGTTTTTTAAAATTCTATATTTTTTCTGCGTTCCCAGAGCGAAGAACTGAGGAACCGCCTGAAAGAGCAGGATATAACCATTGGGGAATTAAAAGAAAAACTCAATATTCTTACATGCCAGGTAACGTATACATCTCCACCTCTGATAATCCGCTCTGTTTTTGAAAAGGAAAAGTTTTAGAATTTTTTTAAAAGAAAAAAATTTGGATTTTTAGAAAAGATCCTACAAGCAGATGAGGAACTATAGGAATAAAGTAACATGTGTAAATGCTGCTTCTTATTATGGTGATTAGGCCCCTACCGAGCTGTGGGAATGGGAGGAGGACACCCTGGGAGGATCTGCGGAACATGCTAGAACACAGGTGTCAAACTCAGGCCCTCCAGCTGTTTCAAGACTACAATGGTGATGGGAATTCGGCTTAGTGAGCTGGGACACTTGCCTAATAGTCCATTTAGACGGAGCGATAATTCGCCCGATTGCACGATTAACGATTTTGAATGAATGATGTGTTTTTTATAACGATCAGCGTTTAGACGGAGCAATACATCGTACGGAAAAATCGTTTTGCGATCGCTTAAGTCTATCTCACACATAGGGTAAATCGGTGAACGACTGTTTAGACGGAACCATCTGCAAATTTTTTGCGAACGACAATTTAAGAACATGTTGAGAGATAAAAATGAACGATTTATCGCTTGTCGCTTGATCGTTCGCAGCGTTTACACGTACGATTATCGTTCGAATCCGATCGTTATTGTGCAAATTCGAACGATAACCATTCTGTCTAAAAGCACCATTACAAATAGCCCCTTATTACCACCACTTCTGGGTCTGTTTATAAAGAGGGGGGTCAGCACTATTATAGGTGCCCCTCCTATATAGATAGAGGATAGGGGGGTCAGAAGGAACCCAGAAGCTGCATATGTAGGGCAGGTGATGGGCCAGGCGGCCGAGGGGATATGTGGCAGATAACAATAAATCGAATAAGCTACACAAATAATCGAGTGATCGCTTCAGCCGCCCAATCACACAATTTATTAAAGCGACTCTGTACCCACAATCTGCCCCCCCCCCCCCAAACCGCTTGTACCTACAGATAGCTGCTTTTAATTCAAGATCTGTCCTGGGGTCCGTTCGGCAGGTGATGCAGTTATTTTCCTAAAAAACAACTTTTAAACTTGCAGCCCTGTGCCCAACTGCCATGGCTTAGAGTATCTGTGCCCTAATTTTGCACCATCCCTCCGTCCCTCCTCCTTGTACCTCTTTATCATTAGGAATGCCACTGGAACATTTTCTCCTGTCTGAACACTGCCTAGGTGCCTTAACGATCCAGCCCATGTTCAGTATTCACACAGCTGACGAATAGTAGGCAATCTGCCTAAAGCATTCCAAATGATGAGGAGGGTGGGGAGGAGGGACAGAGAGGGTGTGCCAGCCTAATGCATACACAATCTAGGCCTTGGCCGTTGGGCACAGGGCTGCCAGTTTAAAAGTTGTTTTTTAGGACAATAACTGCATCACCTGCCGAACGGACCCCAGGACAGATCTTGGAGTAAAAGCAGCTATCCGAAGGTACAAGTGGTTTGGGGGGGTCACATTGTGGGTACAGAGTTGCTTTAAACCTTGTGAAGGCTCATTTGCTGCCTGAGGGTATGTGCACACTATGGAATCCCAGCGGATGACCCGCGGCGGATTCCTTCCCTCGCCCCCACTCACGGCCACGCGTCATAGACTCCATTCTAGGCACAGGCATTTTCCACCGTCCGTCCAAAGAATTAACCGGTTCATTCTTTGGATGGACGGTGGAATCCACCCGTGCATAGAATGCAGTCTGTGGCATGGGCGGAGATGCGCAAGGCCGTGAGCTTGGATTCTTCAGTGTGAACTAAGAGGAAATGACTGGAGAGACCAACAGCCAATTGATGACTTTAGTTCCCTGTGTTAAAGGGGTACTCCGGAGAAATTTACACATCTGTCTAACTTTCTATTAAAAAAACTTCTAGTCAAAAATCTCAAGTCTTCCAGTACTTATCAGCTGCTGTATGTCCTGCAGAAGGTGGTGTATTCTTTCCAGTCTGACACAGTGCTCTCTGCTGCCACCTCTCTTCATTTCAGGAACTGTCCAGAGCAGGAGAGGTTTTCCATAGGCATTTGCTACTCCTCAGGATAGTTCCTGACAAGGACAGGGAGCAATGAATACAGCACTTCCTGCAGGACATACAGCAGCTGATAAGTACTGGAAGGCTGGAGATTTTTAAATAGAAGTATAACTTCCTGTAACCATAGTGAATAGTAACTAAGCTGCAATAACCCACAATGGCCACTATGCAGTGTATGGAGCTTCCTGTTTTGTTCATGTTCCTCCGACATAAAGTTTTCTATTTTACTTCAGAACAAAGAACTGAAGTACAAGGTGGAGCATTGGTCGAGGCCGAGAAAAATAAAAGTATCCAAAGTAACGAATGTGAAGTAAGTGTCCGAGGTAACTGGTACTGTTCTCATTGTAGCTGGGATGTGTCTCCTATATCTGACCGCTGCTACCCCGCCAATCCCAAATACATAGTGCCAGCCGCCATAGAAAATATAAACTATATAAACTCCACCTGAGTGGCAATGGCAATAATCAAGGCACATTATAGCATTGCTATGTGGGTTCTATGTGATCACTATCAGGCCCCATTTATGACTGATACAAGATTGGTAATTGTGGACTCTTCTCATTCTACAGTGAGTCCATGCTGGGCAACCTGTCTCCATACTTTCTCCTGATGAAGAAGAAGAACAGCTCTGGAAGCAGCTGATGCCGATCTCTGCCGGACCGGAACCCTTTCCAGGTGGATTCTGCATCGTAAAGTGACGACATTTCAGGATACCTGATGTATTAGTATCATTTAAAGGGACTTTCTATAAACCGTGTATTATATTATCAAGACCTCATGAGTTAATAGAGAATAGTGGATAGCCTTCATTACTTATTTGGAACAGATTCCGTCTCTGGAGGACCCAGCCCATTGATGTAAACTGAGAGCTGTGTAATACTTCATTTCTCCTGTGGTGGCGCTGCAGGGAAACTGAACACTTACTGCCGGGACCCTGATCACTGGGGATGACATCACTAGAACAACCTGTAATCGGCATAGTGATTTCCAAATGGTCGACCCATTTATTCTCTGTTCTAGACAAAGTAGTCAAGTGGGTGGTCCTTCTTATTTATTGACACCTATTTAATGTACAGTGATACTGTCCGCCCCGCCCCCCGGTTTTGCTTCATTTTATTGATTAACATTGTCAACTAGGCGGGGCTTCACAGCAATTGGGCCTAACTAGGCCAAGGAATCAACTGTCATAAAGCCCCGCCTAGTTGACACTGTCCACCGATTAAATAAAGCAACTTTAGAGCAAATAGAAGATCCAGACACATTTTATATATGTATATATCAAATGTGCAACATCTAAGCTTGTGGAGAGCCGCACATAGAGTACGGGGGCAACAGTATCACTTTGAATATGCATATAGAGAGATGTCAATCAAGTAGGACCTCCCACTTGACTGCTGCTCAGCTCATCCTGCTCTGTAATATGATGCTTCATTTTCAACATAAAAGGTTTACTTTAGTGCAAATTTGCATAAACCCCGCCCTCCTTCAAGTCCATTTGATGGGGCTTGTGACAATTAGGACTCGTGCCTGGTATATATTATCCTTTCAGATGGTGTAAAGGAACCTGCTTAGAGTATACAGTATAGTCGATGTAAGCCAGTCAATGTTTGGGGTTCCCCTTTAAGTGGCTAATTGATACAAACATTAAAGGGATCCCTTTTTCCGGAAACAGCACCTCTGCTGCCCATATGTGGTATTGCAGGTCAGCCTCCCAGTGTACAACCCCTCTAAGTGTCCTTATATTGTACAGATCTCTTTGGTAATTGCAGGAAGCTGGTAAGTGTTATAAGAATAGTTTTTTATTGAACGACCTATAGCTCCGGCCTTGGTGGCAAGTGGTGGTAAGTGACCGGCGGCCTCTATTTCCACCCCTTCCCCGGTCATACCCTAAAAAAAAAAAAAATCCGCCCGGAGTACCTCTTTAATGGGAATCTGTCAACTCTATATCATTCCCAGAGCTCAAATGTCAAAGAGGCGGTGCTTAGCTATAGCATGCATGCCTCCTCCCTCCTCCACCCCTTCCTGTGTTCTAACATTGAGCTGTGTACTTCAATATGTCAATGGACGGAGGGGTGGTGGAGGCAGGAAAGAGGCATGCATGCTGCAGCTTAGCACCGCCTCCTCGACACTTGATCTCTGAACATGATCTAGAACTGTCAGATTCCCTTTAAAGTTGGCCAAATCTGTCCCTCTTGTGTGTATGGAGGCCTCCTAACTTTCAACAGAAATCTCGAATTCAAAATGCTGCCAGAGTTGCCTCTTTCTGCCCTCTCAGCCAAGCATGAGTATGTAGGCCCCAGGATAGATAGTTATAGGTCCTTTTCCATAGGCGGACACTGTCCAGAAGGCGAGCACCGAGGAGCTAGATCAGTGCTCGCTTGCGGAGTCCAATCAATAATGAGGCCCATTAAATTTAAAGGGGTTATCCATTTATGCTTTCTTGCAAAAACAGCTCCACCCCTGTCCTCAGGTTTTGTGTGGTATTACAATTAAGCTCCATTTACTTCAATGGGACTGAGCTGCAAAACCCACACCCAAACTGGGGACAGGAGTGGTGCTGTGTCTGGAAGAAAGCCGCTATGATTTTCTTAACCTGGTCAACACCTTTAAAATGTATAATATTTAAAGGATTTTGCCACATTTACAGACCATATGCATGAAGGAGCCCTGTTATTAGGCTGGATATAGATGCCACCATACAATCATCTCTATGTCGGAATTTATGTGAGGTTTCATTCTATATATTTATTTTGTGTTATTATTAAGAGACAGTATTGGTCTGGCTCGGCTTTGTCTGCCATCTGGTGGCCACAATTTATACTACACATATATTCACTTCTTCCCAACATACAGTAGTTAGAGAATTCAGCCTGACCTACCTTGGAATACATTTGTTAGGTGCCGGATTATCAGAGATTCTGGAACATTGGACAGGTATTAGTAAGATGGCAGCTATCGTGTGTTTGACGCAATATACAGATTTTAATTGGATTGGATTAATTTTGGAGAGTATGAAGCCAAAGCTAGGATGATAGAAGTAATAATACCTGCTTGGCTATTCTTTGTATTATGTGTATATATGTTATTTAATTTGTGCAATAAAATATTTTTTTTTCCTTTTTTGTGCTATATGTGTGGTGTATAAAGCTGATAAATGTGGTTATATAGAATTTTTTGCTTTGCTTTTTGCCCCACCACCAAAAAAACCCAAATACAATAACACTTCAACTAAGTATAAGATCAATGCCATTGTTTTATCCAGGATTTTTAAAAAAAAGCATAGCTGTCTTCTTCCCAAAACAGCGCCACCCCTGTCATTCAGGTTGTGTGTGGTATTACATCTCCGCTCCAATCTCTTCAATGGAACTGAGCTGCAATACTGGACCCAAACTAAGGACCCTGCAAATTTTAATTTTTTTCCTAACTGTGGCTTACACCAACAATTTGTTTTGTTTAGTTGAACTTATTTGGGAAAATGACTTTTTTTTAAAGAGCTAAAACTGCATTTTTAGTAGAAAAAATGTTTTAAAAAAACTTTAAGAAGAGCCTACCAATAATTTTTAAGGTTAGGGGATTAACAAAATGAAACTTCCCAACTGAGAGGTTCGGGGGGTGGGGGGAGGGGTCCTGCTGCTCTAATGCCCCTATTCCACAGGTCGTTTAGAGGAGCAAACGGGGGAGCTGCGGGGGGGCTGCCCGGGGGATCGCTGATCGTCCGGGCAGCCCATAGGATATAGCAGCGTCTGCTGACGATGCTCCTATTCAACGGAGCGACGGCAACAGATCGCTGCTATATCAGTCGCTTGTTTTTCAACATGTTGAAAAACAAGCGACTGCAACGATCAGCCGACATGAACGATGTCGGCTGATCGTTGCACTCTATTCCACCGGACGATTATCGTCCGTAGTGGCCGATATCGGCCGAATACGAACGATAATCGTTCCGTGGAATAGGGCCTTAAGGCTCTGTGCACACAGAGCAAAAGTGGCGGAATTCCACGGTGGAGGATGCCGCCAGCATCCCTGTCATAATGACTCTATGGGAGGCTCGCGCACAATCTCTCTTCGCGCTGAAGAATGAACATGTTCATTCATAGAATTCTCCGCAGCGGAATTCTGCCACTTTTGCTCCATGTGCCGTAGGCACTTCATGTGATACACTCACTATTTATTAAATAAAAAAAAAAAAAGTTTAAAAGGTCGCCAATAGATGGCGCTGTAGCTATGCAAATCAAGCAACAAAAGTTACATGGTTATTTAGGTTAAAAAAAGAGAAAGAGTCCGTCAAGTTCAATCTATAACTCTACTGTGTGATCCAAAAAAAGGGAAAACCCTCATAAGACATGTTCCAATATGTCCAGATTGTTTTTTATAAACGCCCTCCATTCACAAAACCATGTCGCTGCTGAACCCAGCAGGTCAGCTTTAATCACTACAATAAGGAGACCATGCTGCTGGGAAATAACATCTATTCACTCTGTACTTCCTGGATGAGCAGTTTATCAGAACTATAATTCCCAGAATGCATTGTTTCCCCTCAACCGTTCATCAAACCATTCATCCTCCCACCTCGACTACTCCCTTCCCACACCACTCTTGCCAGTTCCCCACTCAACACTATTGCAGAACATCTCATTTCACTGTAGCCTTTTGCACAGTGCAGTTACAGCACCTGCTACATCATTCCCTGTCTGCTCTTTCTGTAGCATCATTCATCACCAGGCCGCGTGCTGTAACTCTCTCTAAATGTATATATTTGTGTATATATGACAGGGAGATGGTGATGTAGCCTGGAGGGGCCGGTCAGAGGTGTTGACATCACTCAGGGTGTGTGGCCAGAGCTCAAAAACAAGATTCAGCACAAACTGCAGTGACATCGGGGGATAATGTGTTGTCTACAGAGAGAGGGAGGAGCTGGAGACAATACACATTGTGAAGTTCTTTTATTTTTAACTTCCTGTTAGTTGTGAACCACACAAAGGCTGCTGAAGCCAGTACTAGTAGTAATAACACTGTATTGGTAAGTTATATATCATGGGGTGATATTCCTATTTAAATATTTTCAGATTCTGATCTACCCCTTTAATAACGCACATAACATGCTGATTTCCATCCTCCACAAACAGTCGCTGGGTGAGTAACCCCAAAGCGCTGTGTGTGTGTTTCGGCGCATTGTATTTACATGGCCCTACACAAAGCGAGGAGCGGTTATTGTATTACATGTGATTGCCAGTTTAATCTGCCCAAAGCAAATAATTTTCTCCATAAACGCTGGAAGGCGGCACATAAACCCCTCGCTGTCATTGTCACTTTACAATCGGCCTAAATTGCTGATGTGTCACACAAGCTGCTTATTAAGAGTCAATTATTCTCTAGCAGCTTCACAGATACAAGTCCTCCCGAGTCTCCTCATAGATCCAGAAATAAAGGAATCAAATTTCTATGGAGACAAGAGGGATACGATTCTGTAGAAGCATCTATGATATTTACTAGCTTCTGAAGGGGAATGGGTAAGGGGCAGTATTATAGTAGTTATATTCTTGTATATAGGAGCAGTATTATAGTAGTTATATTCCTGTATATGGGGGCAGTATTATAGTAGTTATATTCTTGTATATCGGAGGCAGTATTATAGTAGTTATATCCCTGTATATAGGAGCAGTATTATAGTAGTTATATTCTTGTATATAGGGGCAGTATTATAGTAGTTATATTCTTATATATAGGAGCAGTATTATAGTAGTTATATACTTGTATATAGGAGCAGTAGTATAGTAGTTATATTCTTGTATATAGGAGCAGTATTATAGTAGTTATATTCTAGTATATAGGAGCAGTATTATAGTAGTTATATTATTGTATAAAGGAGCAGTATTATAGTAGTTATATGCACAAGCCAAAAAGACAGAAATGGCTGCACATCGCACCCATGGCTGACACGAAAGCTTATTCAGCTACATTTAAAACCAACATCAGAAGTTAGTATATAATTTGGCCAAACCATATTGCCTCATGTACCACGTGCAGGTCTTCTGATACACATGAGTCCCTAACCAAAAAACATCACTGTGCCGGTCAGCGACCACAATCCCCGCAAAGCATGCGCAAACAGAGAAGGGGGGCCACGGAATGGCCCTGCAACCCCATCGTCACAGGACCAGACCCTAAAGGGCCCCCCCAGACCCCGCAGGCGCCACCGGCGGAAAAAGTGGACGCCAAGCAACACAAGTGTGAAAAAGCTCTTACCTCTCTCCATTCCTCTGCAGGTAGAATGGGAGAATACTAGGAGATCCTTCCCTTATGTAGACAGGTGCTTCCTGCTAATTTGGATCACATGGGTCTTAAAAAGCACGAGTGCTAGCCACAATGAAAAAAGGGACAGAATACATAAAATATGCACAAGCCAAAAAGACAGAAATGGCTGCACATCGCACCCATGGCTGACACGAAAGCTTATTCAGCTACATTTAAAACCAACATCAGAAGTTAGTATATAATTTGGCCAAACCATATTGCCTCATGTACCACGTGCAGGTCTTCTGATACACATGAGTCCCTAACCAAAAAACATCACTGTGCCGGTCACCGACCACAATCCCCGCAAAGCATGCGCAAACAGAGAAGGGGGGCCACGGAATGGCCCTGCAACCCCATCGTCACAGGACCAGACCCTAAAGGGCCCCCCCAGACCCCGCAGGCGCCACCGGCGGAAAAAGTGGACGCCAAGCAACACAAGTGTGAAAAAGCTCTTACCTCTCTCCATTCCTCTGCAGGTAGAATGGGAGAATACTAGGAGATCCTTCCCTTATGTAGACAGGTGCTTCCTGCTAATTTGGATCACATGGGTCTTAAAAAGCACGAGTGCTAGCCACAATGAAAAAAGGGACAGAATACATAAAATATGCACAAGCCAAAAAGACAGAAATGGCTGCACATCGCACCCATGGCTGACACGAAAGCTTATTCAGCTACATTTAAAACCAACATCAGAAGTTAGTATATAATTTGGCCAAACCATATAGCCTCATGTACCACGTGCAGGTCTTCTGATACACATGAGTCCCTAACCAAAAAACATCACTGTGCCGGTCACCGACCACAATCCCCGCAAAGCATGCGCAAACAGAGAAGGGGGGCCACGGAATGGCCCTGCAACCCCATCGTCACAGGACCAGACCCTAAAGGGCCCCCCAGACCCCGCAGGCGCCACCGGCGGAAAAAGTGGACGCCAAGCAACACAAGTGTGAAAAAGCTCTTACCTCTCTCCATTCCTCTGCAGGTAGAATGGGAGAATACTAGGAGATCCTTCCCTTATGTAGACAGGTGCTTCCTGCTAATTTGGATCACATGGGTCATAAGGGGAGGATCTCCTAGTTTTCTCCCATTCTACCTGCAGAGGAATGGAGAGAGGTAAGAGCTTGTTCACACTTGTGTTGCTTGGCGTCCACTTTTTCCGCCGGTGGCGCCTGCGGGGTCTGGGGGGGCCCTTTAGGGTCTGGTCCTGTGACAATGGGGTTGCAGGGCCATTCCGTGGCCCCCCTTCTCTGCTTGCGCACGCTTTGCGGGGATTGTGGTCGCTGACCGGCACAGTGATGTTTTTTGGTTAGGGACTCATGTGTATCAGAAGACCTGCACGTGGTACATGAGGCAATATGGTTTGGCCAAATTATATACTAACTTCTGATGTTGGTTTTAAATGTAGCTGAATAAGCTTTCGTGTCAGCCATGGGTGCGATGTGCAGCCATTTCTGTCTTTTTGGCTTGTGCATATTATAGTAGTTATATTCTTGAATATAGGAGCAGTATTATAGTAGTTATTGGCCTGGCTAGATGAAGGGAGGAGTCCCGAAATAGCTATCCCAGGTGATGCGCCTGCACCTGCACTGATCCACCTTCCCCTCCCTGCATTGTTCTTTATGAAATAAAGTTTGGAAGACGCTGACTGGTGAGTGCTGGAATTTCTCCTTTACCATTATAGTAATTATATTCTTGTATATAGGAGGCAGTATTATAGTAGTTATATTCTTGTATATAGGGGGCAGTATTATAGTAGTTATATTCCTGTATATAGGAGCAGTATTATAGTAGTTATATTCTTGCATATAGGAGCAGTATTATAGTAGTTATGTACAAATAAAGAGTCAAAGATACGTGCACTCACCGATATAGTGTGCCGCTGGGGTACTTTACTGGAGGTTACATCCAAACATGCAGGGAGGGGGGAGTGGAGGCAGGTGTATTCTCAGGTGTAGACAACAATTGTTTCACGTTTTCCCACGCTTCTTCCGGTCTACGGAATGACGCCATGCCACTAAGGAGGTGCTTAAATACATATAAGTGTAAGTGATACAAACAGATTAAAATAAAAGTTAAACAAACGGTGCAAATTCATTACGCTCGTTTAACCCTAAAGGACCGAGTGCATTTAACTTTGAGATCCATAGAGTCTCTTTGCGTAGTAGGTTGAGATGGCGATCCCCGCCTCCCAAGACTTGATTAACTCTTTCCAACCCGCAAAACTTGAGACATCTAGTATTCCCTTGATGGGCCTGGCGTACATGATCAATAAGTCTGGGTACGCCTTTGCCTGATCGTACAGAGTAGCAATGTTCTTTGTATCTGGTGGCTAGGGCTCGCTTAGTTTTCCCTATGTAAAACCGTCCGCAGTCACAAATGATGGCATAAACCACGAATGTGGTTTTACAAGTGATTAGGCTGCTAATCCGGCATTCCACGCCATTCAAGGTAATGAAAGCTACAGTCAGTAATTGGGGACAATAGGAACAATTCCCACACCTCTTGTTCCCATCAGGTATGGAGGCACTAAGCCAGGTTTCTTTCCTCTTGTTCAAGGATGGCGGCTTGACGGCATCAGCAATGGTTCTGTTCTTGCGGTGGGATATGATGGGCTTAACCGCAGTACTTTCCTGCAGGTCCGCATCCTGTGCCAAGGTACCCCAGTGTTTATGGATAATCTGGCGTAGGGTGTCATTCATGGGAGAGTTGGTAAAAATAAAGGAGAAGCGGTCAGGTTTCTTATCTTGCTTATTTCTATTCCCCCTTAACAGATCGCACCTTCTAGTGTTGCGGGCTCTCTGGAGGGCTACTTCCACTAATTTCTCTGGATAAGCTCTTTCTAGCAGTCTACCTTTGAGTTCCTCAGCCTGTCGCTCAAAACCATTCTCGTCGCTATTAACCTTTCTGATCCTCAGCATTTGGCTGTAGGGTATAGCGTCCCTGGTATGGGCAGGGTGTGAACTGTGGTAGTGCAAGAGAGAGTTACACGAATTGGGCTTCCTATAGATGGAGGTAGAGATCACCTCATTGTGTATCTCAACCAAGACATCCAGGAATTCCAAACGTGTCCCTCCAAAAACGCTGGTAAAGGCCATATTGACACGGTTGACTACGGACTCCGATACCAGCGTCTCGGACGAGACTATGGGTCCGGAGCGAGCGGCCGCATACCCTGGTCGTCCCCCTTTAGGAGGAGGATTCGGGGAGGGGGCCAGGAGAGGAAGAGGCGCATGGAGAGGAAAAGGCAGAGGGAAGCAGGTGACCTGGCAGAACTAGTCACCCCCCCCCAAAGTCCTCAACATTTCTGGCATTGATATCCCCCAAGAATGCACAGAGTTGTTGTCTAAGGGCCTCAATTTCGGACTCACTGAGAATTTCTCCTTCTCACAATTTGAAGTGGACTTCCATAAAGGTCTTAGACGCATCAACTTGAAAAAGTTCTTTGCCAATAAAGTACAGGAAGCTGGACTGCAGTCTGGCCCTCGCAGATGTACCATTGGTCCCCTTGGATTCAATGTCGCAGGACATTTGGATGCTCAGGATTTGCAGGGCATCAGCATGTTGGCTAATATGGATGACTACCCGGAGATTGCCTGTGAGAGAGATGTACCATTCACCAAAGGGAAGAAATCCACCTTTTGCCCACCCGTGGCACCTGGAGGGGCCATTGATAAATTCACACAAGCTGTCCTGAAAGATGTGAGGGCACTGGTGTATCCTGAAGCCAGAAATAACCTCACTAATAGAGAACAAAGGGCTGTGGCATGGCTGAAGAAAAGACCCGACTTGACAGTTTGTAAAGCGGACAAAGGGGGAGCTGCTGTGATTATGACCACAGTCATGTACCAAGAGGAGGCGAGAAGACAATTGTCGGATGGGACAGTTTACAGTACACTTAGGGGTGATCCTACTAATAAAATCAAAGATAAATTAAGATCTTTGCTTCGGGTACATGTGTCGACAGGGGCTATCGATAGCAAAACCGCAGAAAAGTTGCTCCCCGACCACCCTAGGCCCCCCAAGTGGTACTGCTTACCCAAGGTGCACAAGAATAAGTACCCCCCTCCCGGTAGACCCATCGTCTCAGCTGTGGCTTCAGTTACTGAGAGCCTATCCCAGTTTCTTGACTGGGCTCTCAGACCTTTACTGACAGTTGTTCCAGCGTATCTAAAAGATACGGGTGATTTTTTACTTGCCCTCCAGGATATTTGCCTCACCCCGGGTTGTTCTCTCGTGTCGGTGGACGTCGAGAGCCTCTACACCCGCATCCCGCATGATGCGGGTGTGGAGGCTGTCGGTTGTTTCCTCCGGCAGGCTGGGCAGCCCCCTGAATACATTAACTTCATCACTGAAGCCCTCACATTCATACTCGCCAATAACTGCTTCACATTTGGGGACCAGTGGTATACTCAGAAGGTCGGGACGGCCATGGGGACACCAGTGTCTTGTACGTACGCTAATTTGTTTTTGGCATTTTTTGAGAGCGACCTGGTGTTCTCCGCGGCCAACCCATTCATTAAGTTCATCAGAACGTACCTTCGGTACGTGGATGATATTTTTATCATCTGGGAGGGCACGGAAGATGATTTTTCCAACTTTGTACAGTACTTAAACACTACAAACCGTGTCAATATGGCCTTTACCAGCGTTTTTGGAGGGACACGTTTGGAATTCCTGGATGTCTTGGTTGAGATACACAATGAGGTGATCTCTACCTCCATCTATAGGAAGCCCAATTCGTGTAACTCCCTCTTGCACTACCACAGTTCACACCCTGCCCATACCAGGGACGCTATACCCTACAGCCAAATGCTGAGGATCAGAAAGGTTAATAGCGACGAGAATGGTTTTGAGCGACAGGCTGAGGAACTCAAAGGTAGACTGCTAGAAAGAGCTTATCCAGAGAAATTAGTGGAAGTAGCCCTCCAGAGAGCCCGCAACACTAGAAGGTGCGATCTGTTAAGGGGGAATAGAAATAAGCAAGATAAGAAACCTGACCGCTTCTCCTTTATTTTTACCAACTCTCCCATGAATGACACCCTACGCCAGATTATCCATAAACACTGGGGTACCTTGGCACAGGATGCGGACCTGCAGGAAAGTACTGCGGTTAAGCCCATCATATCCCACCGCAAGAACAGAACCATTGCTGATGCCCTCAAGCCGCCATCCTTGAACAAGAGGAAAGAAACCTGGCTTAGTGCCTCCATACCTGATGGGAACAAGAGGTGTGGGAATTGTTCCTATTGTCCCCAATTACTGACTGTAGCTTTCATTACCTTGAATGGGGTGGAATGCCGGATTAGCAGCCTAATCACTTGTAAAACCACATTCGTGGTTTATGCCATCATTTGTGACTGCGGACGGTTTTACATAGGGAAAACTAAGCGAGCCCTAGCCACCAGATACAAAGAACATTGCTACTCTGTACGATCAGGCAAAGGCGTACCCAGACTTATTGATCATGTACGCCAGGCCCATCAAGGGAATACTAGATGTCTCAAGTTTTGCGGGTTGGAAAGAGTTAATCAAGTCTCGGGAGGCGGGGATCGCCATCTCAACCTACTACGCAAAGAGACTCTATGGATCTCAAAGTTAAATGCACTCGGTCCTTTAGGGTTAAACGAGCGTAATGAATTTGCACCGTTTGTTTAACTTTTATTTTAATCTGTTTGTATCACTTACACTTATATGTATTTAAGCACCTCCTTAGTGGCATGGCGTCATTCCGTAGACCGGAAGAAGCGTGGGAACACGTGAAACAATTGTTGTCTACACCTGAGAATACACCTGCCTCCACTCCCCCCTCCCTGCATGTTTGGATGTAACCTCCAGTAAAGTACCCCAGCGGCACACTATATCGGTGAGTGCACGTATCTTTGACTCTTTATTTGTACATTACCTTACTGCTTATACGGAGCACCCTGAGTCCAGTGGCCATAGTGGGGACACCTCGCTGGTCTTTTTCCTGTGAATCCGGCTGCCGGAGATTGCGAGGGCGGTGCGATCCACTCCTCCTTTCTTGCTATTATAGTAGTTATATTCTTGTATATAGGGAGCAGTATTATGGTAGTTATATTCTTGTATATAAGAGCAGTATAATAGTAGTTTTATAATTGTATATAGGAGCAGTATTATTGCTGTTATTTTTATGTAGTACATATGAAGCAGTATTCTAGCATTGTATTTTACATCTGGTACATAGAAAGTTGCAATATGGTTTTTATAAATTACATTTCACTTGTTGAAGCCTGCATTATAGTTTATCTAACGCTAGAATATCTCATACATCAAAGCCACTTGTATAAAGTTGTCGCAGTTTTATCAAATCCTCTGAACAGAGACTCCGGGTAGAGAAATTAGATAAAATAGACGCTAATGAATCAGATGTAATCTGGCGCTGAATGCTTGCCAGACTGCGTTTATTAGTGCGTAATTAGCCCGCCATTATATATTCATTAAAACAACATTTCTCTTACTAATTTGTTTGGATTACTTTGGGGTCTCAGCAAATGAAGGTTCTTAAGTCTTCACTAATAAGATGCAGAGAGAATGTAAAGTAAAAGCAAACGCAAGAGACTAATCACTTGACGTGACAACTTTTTAGAACAATCAGTCATGTAGGTTATTAATGTGTAAGGCGGTGGGTCACCCCCCACCTGTGTACAGCTCTGCCTGTCAGCCACCTGGTTACCTGTCCTCCATGTTCTGCGATCTATGCCTACTGCTTCTCCTGGTCCTGCCTGTGGGGTGATTATCTTTGCTTTCATGGCTGGTCACCACCTATAAAGGGACCACCTCCAGAGGTAGCAACCAGCTGGTCCCTTACAGCACCACATCCTTGTACAGGACTTATAGGGTGCAATCAGGGGACTATGTCACCCCCCCCCCCCTGTGCCGAGGTGAAGGCCGCCGACCCCCCGCTAGAGCCCCGGATACTTACCCCATCTCGCCAATGCTGAGATTAGTCCGAAGCCCATAGAGAATGACAACTCCATTCATTCTCTATGGGCATCGGACTCATCTCAGCAGCACGCGCATCGGGCTTCAGATGGGGATATCTCCGTCCCGGGACCGGTTCAGGAACGGGACTTGGCGAGATGGGGTAAGTATCCGGGCTCTAGCGGGGGGTCGGGTGGCCTTCACCCCGGCACAGGAGGTGACAGGTTTCCTTTAAACTGACAGCCCCATGCCCAACGGCCGGGGTTTAGATTGTGTATGCATTAGGCTGGCACACCCTCTCTGTCCCTCCTCCACACCCTCCTCATCATTAGAAATGCTCCAGGCAGATTGTCTCCTATTCATCAGCTGTGTAAATACTGAACATGGGCTGGATCGTTAAGACACCTGTGCAATGTTCAGACAGGAAAAAAATGTCCAGTGGCATTCCTAATGATGAAGAGGGTGGGGAGGAGGGACGGAGGGGTGGTGCAAAGTTAGGGCACAGATACTCCCGTTGGGCACGGGGCTGATAGTT
Organism: Dendropsophus ebraccatus; assembly: GCF_027789765.1. NCBI lineage: Eukaryota > Metazoa > Chordata > Amphibia > Anura > Hylidae > Dendropsophus > Dendropsophus ebraccatus. The sequence goes on from NC_091456.1 coordinate 174,457,337, forward strand.
TAAAAGTTGTTTTTTAGGACAATAACTGCATCACCTGCCGAACGGACCCCAGGACAGATATTGGATTAAAAGCCGCTATCCGAAAGTACAAGCGGTTTGGGGGGGGGGGGGGCAGATTGTGGGTACAGAGTCGCTGATGCTCCAGCCAAGTACCCCCCAAGGATGCGATTGATTAGAAATGTTGCCTTAATCATACTGCCACCATAGGCTCTGTATAGAGTCTCTGTCAGCAATTGATTCCCAGATCCCCCTGTAACATTGAGACTGATCTGTAGGATCCATAATGCCAATAGTGATGTGTGTCCCCCTCCCATAGTCAGTGAAACTGGCTCAGTTGCCCCTAGCAACCAATCAGATTCCACCTTTCATTTTCCAAAGAGTCTGTGAGGAATGAAAGGTGGAATCTGATTGGTTGCTAGGGGTAACAGAGCCAGTTTCACTTTACACCATGTTTGATAAATCTCCCCCATGTTCATACATTACCCTACTAAGCCTTTTACCATTTCTATAAAGTTATAAAAAATGGCGCCATATACCAAAGTGCTACATAGCAGAAAGCTGCCAACTTGTTATTCCCTTCAATATGGTGCAGCTGCTATGGCAATATTTAAGTCCCAGTATCACATGTTTATTCATACTTGGTATAGCAGTAAAGGGGTTGTCCAGCAAAAATATTTTTCTTTCAAATCAGCTGGTTTCAGAAAGTTATATAGATTTGTTATTTACTTCTATTTAAAAATCTCGTCTTCCCATACTTATCACCTGCTGTATGTCCTGCAGAAAATGATGTTTTCTTTTCAGTCTGACACAGTGCTCTCTGCTGCCACCTTTGTCCAAGACAGGAACTGTTCAGAACAGTAGCTAATTCCCATAGAAAACACATAGAAGAGAGCATTGTGTGAGATTGGAGAGAATACACCACTTACTGCAGGACATACATCAGCTGATAAGTACTGGAAAATCGGAGATTTTTAAATAGAAGTAAAATACAATTCTATATAACTTTCTGAAACCAGTTGATTTGAAAGAAAAATCTTTTCACTGGAAAAAAAAACCTTTAACGAAGGGTACAGCATTACAGAGCGCCACCCGAAAGGCTGGACCAGCATGCGAACAGAGGAAAATAATGGAGAGACAACAAGATCTGAATAAATCTCTTTATAACATTCATATCGTATATTGGCACAAAAATAAGTACTTTACATCATAACAATATCAGAAGCCCATTGTATTCCATTGAGTTTAGATTTTCTGGGAATCATTTCCATATTCAGCATTTTGCGGGTTCGTTTTTTGTGGTTGTTGTTATTTTTTTCTATGGAAGGAAGAGATATCAGTCATCTCCATTTGTTTGGTATTAAAGCTTTCAATTAGGAAAAAACTAAATTTCTAAAAACCAACCAAGAGCCGAGGGCCGGAATACAATTCGGTATCACAGGATACTGGTACCTTTTTTTTTTTTTTAATATTCATGCTATTCAGATGTATTTGTATTGTAAAAAATAAAAACAATAAAAAAACAACATACATTTAATCCCAATCTCAGTGTTTCAAGTGTTGTCCTTGGTAACTGCTGGTCAGAACCATCAGGGTACATATATATATTATATATATATACACACACACAGTCCCTGAACTGAAATGGGTGAGCGATCAGCTGTTGTTAACAAGAAATCCCTTGTGATCGCCACATAAAGCTGTTGCCAGCCATGCATTGTTTTCCTGCAGCGGCCACTACAGGGTAAATGTGGTATTACATGCCATTCATTCAACTAAATGGCCAACAATGTTATACATAGACACGTTTTTAAAGGCCAGTGTGGAGCAGGGGATGTTCTTCTTTCCTGTCCATATGTCCTAATAGGACTTGACATGAGACAACCCCTTTAAGATTTAAGTCGAAGAAACTTTATAATATATACTTTCATCAGAATGGAAATTTATTTTAGTTATTATACTCCTCCAGCCAGAAGAGTTTATGTCCGTGTCCGCATAAAAACACTGGCTACTAGCAACCAAATTATTTATTTATTTACCAATTTAATTTCTTTTTCCATTTTTTTTTTTAATTTAAAAATTCTGTATTCCAATCTTTAGAAGTTATCCTCTATTACCCTATCCCCCTTCCACGGTCTAGAGAATGGGGTCCCCCAGTCCCATTAGAATAGAACACACACCATTCCTATTAATGGTCCCAATTCTTAAGACTGGTCGGACCCCCAAATTCCGTGAATAGGGATTTTGCAGGATTAGAAAAAAAGCACAGCTACTTTCTTGAAAAAAACAGCGCCACCCCTGTGCTAAGGCTCTGTGCAGTATTACAACTCAGCTCCATTCACTTCATTGGCACTGCTCTGCAAATCCCCACACCAAAACTGAGAGAGAATTGGGCCGGAATTCTTTTTTTTTTTTAAACTTGGATAACCCCTTTAAGTCCTTGAGCCCTTCTGTCAGGGAAAAGTGAATAACCACCAATATGGCCACCATTACAGCATTAACCTGAATGGAAAATAATTATTTTACGACAAAGCTAAAGCATGGTATAAATTGAAAATATATGTGGTTCATAATATTAAAAACTTGAAAGGATTTCTTTTTGGCTTAAAAGGACATGACCATGTGATATCAAAGCCCCACCCACATTTGGATAAGCCACACCCCTTTTAGGAGCTAGTTTATTCCATGGCAGAGAGGTATAAGAACCAAGGACTAAGATATAGAGTAACCAAATATACGGCAATTCCTGTAGCGAGTCTATGTCGCCGATTCGCAACATTGACAAACGGGCCAAAAAGGACCATCCCTGATCGGGACACGATTTGGTTCATCGACAGCAACACATACACTCCAAGCAAGAACATAAGACGAGAAGGTAATCGGGAACCATTCACAAAGGTTTGGTAGACAGCTAGAACCTCTTGTCGTCCGGATATAAACAACGGGAGGCGGGAGATCCTGAAGTGGGAGGAGCACAGGGAGGACAGCCCAGGTGGCGAAATCGATTGCCGTGCTTGCTTGCTTGCGTACCCAATCCAACTTAAAATCTACACCAGATGATTTAAACAAAGTAAAATACCCCATTTTAGCCACAGTCAACATTTTTGCCCCCGTAAGAAACATATTTTTTGTATCTTTTATAATGCATATAAATATATAAGATTAACACTTTCTTCACAAGAGATGATGGCGAATACCGTAACAATGAAAGGAAAAGGGGGTGGGACTTTTTTTGTTTTGTTTTTTTTTGTTGTTATTGAAGATTGTGTTAATGGTATGAAGCTATGAATGGCTTTGAGTTGACAGTGACCACTAGGGGGCAGTGTGTTGGTGCATCAGCCATTAGCCTCAGAGGGTTCACAGTCCGGAGATGTTACTTTAAATATTCCCCCCCTAACAGGCACACTTTTTTCCTCCTGCTTTTGCTTCGTCTAATTTCCCAGAGTTTCCGCCATTAACCGCGTCTGGTACTTGGGTCTTGTCCACACATTGTTCCATGCGTTTCATTATCAAGTCTAGAAGAATGTCCACTGATTTTTCTACGTTCTGTCCGGTCGCTGCGCTCGTCTCAAAATATGGGATGCTGGGCGGGGAGAAAGAACAGATGTTACATTAAACTAATTAGTAATATGCAATACCAGGCAGAGCCACAAAACTAGAGTGGCGCTGCTTCCAGGAAAAAAAAGAACACTATTTTCAAATCCTTTTAAACAGATAACCCGGAGGAAAAAAAAATCCAATCAACCAGTGCAAGTTATAAAGATTTATATATTACACAAACCTTCCAGTACTTATCAGCTGCTGTATGTCCTGCAGGAAGAGATGTATTCTTTCCAGTCTGACAGTGCTCTCTGCTGCCACCTCTGTCCATGTCAGGAACTGTCAAGAGCAGGAGAGGTTTTCTATGGGGATTGGCTACTGCTCTGAACAGTTCCTGACACGGACAAAGGTGGCAGCAGAGAGCACTGTGTCAGACTGGAAAGAATACACCACTTACTGCAGATAGCATACCATGCACCAATGTGCCCAGTGGCGGATTATAATGTGGGCGGTTTGGGCGGCCGCCCGGGGCCCGAGGCTCCGGGGGGGCCCATGCCACGCCGCCCACATTTTAATGCCGCCCGGGAGGCCCCCTTCCCCCCCGCCACTGCAAGCTCTTGTGACCGCAAGCATTGTTTCGCTTGCGGTCACAAGAGTCTCCGGCTGCCTCCGGCTGATCCGCGGCTGCCGGGGGTGTCCCGTCCTCTCCCCGGCAGCGCGCGCATCACACAGCTCCTAGTGCCGCCTGGGGCCCTGACTTCCGGTACTGGGAGCGCACGTACCGGAAGTCAGGGCCCAGGCGGCACTAGGAGCTGTGTGATGCGCGCGCTGCCGGGGAGAGGACGGGACACCCCCGGCAGCCGCGCATCAGCCGGAGACTGCAGAAGGAGAGAGGATCGACGGGGGAACGCAGGGTAGGTGAGTTGTATTTTGTTATTTTTGTGTTATTTACTGACTGGGGGGGGGGGGCATCTATAAAGGGGAGAAGAGGGGGGGACCATCTATAAAGGGGAGAAGAGGGGGACCATCTATAAAGGGAGGAAAGAGGGGGACCATCTATAAAGGGGGAAAGAGGGGGACCATCTATAAAGGGAGGAAAGAGGGGGACCATCTATAGAGGGGGAAAGAGGGGGACCATCTATAAAGGGGGGAAAGAGGGGGACAATCTATACGGGAGGGGGGAAAGGGGGAGAGGGGGACCATCTATAAAGGAGGGAAAGAGGGGGACCATCTATAAGGGGGGAAGAGGGGGACCATCTATAGAGGGGGAAAGAGGGGGACCATCTATAAAGGGGGGAAAGAGGGGGACAATCTATAAGGGAGGGGGGAAAGGGGGGCCATCTATAAGGGAGGGGGGAGAGGGGGACCATCTATAAAGGGGGGAAAGAGGGGGACCATCTATAGAGGGGGAAAGAGGGGGACCATCTATAAAGGTGAGAAGAGGGGGACCATCTATAAAGGGGAGAAGAGAGGGGGACCATCTATAAAAGGGGGAAAGAGGGGGACCATCTATAAAGAAGGGGGGAGAGGGGGGCCATCTATAAGGGAGGGGGGAGAGGGGGACCATCTATAAAGGGGGGAAAGAGGGGGACCATCTATAAAGGGAGAGGGGGACCATCTATAAAGGGGGAAAGAGGGGGACCATCTATAGAGGGGGAAAGAGGGGGACCATCTATAAAGGGGGGAAAGAAGGACATCCTCTGTGCTGCTGGGACCTCCCCTATAGATCAGCACCCTCCTCTCCTGACATCCTCTGTGCTGCTCGGACCTCTCCTATAGATCAGCACCCTCCTCTCCTGACATCCTCTGTGCTGCTGTGACCTCCCCTATAGATCAGCACCCTCTTCTCCTGACATCCTCTGTGCTGCTCGGACCTCTCCTATAAAATCAGCACCCTCCTCTCCTGATATCCTCTGTGCTGCTGTGACCTCTCCTATAAGATCAGCACCCTCCTCTCCTGACATCCTCTGTGCTGCTGTGACCTTGGGGGGGGCAACATCAGGGGACCAGGTGAGGTGGCAATATGTTTATTGGGGGCAGTGGAGGTGGGGTGGGTAATGCTTACTGGGGGTAGCAGCAAGGGACCAAACATTATGTTTATTGGGGCCAGCAGGGAGGGGAGGCAGGCAGTGTTTATTGGGGACAGTGGGGGGGGGGGGGGGGGGGCGCAGTAGCGGATTATAATGTGGGCAAATTGACTTGTGGGGGGGGCCCAGGTTGGGTGGACAGCCCGGGGCCCAGGGTACATTTAATCCGCCACTGAGTGTGCCCCTAGTGGTAGTTGCACATTTTGCAGCTGCAGTGAGAATTAGGGGTAAAATTATTTAAACTTGACCCTTAGTTTAAAAGTAACCAATACAGCAGCAGATCACTCACCCGTACTTATCCGCAAGTTCCTTCGCTTGCCTCTCGTTGACCTCTCTCTGATCGGACAGGTCGGCTTTGTTACCGATTAATACAATATCGGGGCTCTCACAGTAAGCATTCGCTTGAAGCTGACCTGAAATAAACATAAAATTTAAAAAAAATTTCACTGGAGGGTGACGTCAATTTTTAAGCTAAGGGTCCCCCTCTAATGGTTGCAGTGGTCACACTTAAATAACAGGTGGCAGTAGTGAGTAACACCGGAGAGTCCCCCACTCAATTGCAATGCTTCCACCTGCCGACTCCACCTTAAAACATTTTTTGAATCTGCTCTTTCTTTAACTCAACTGCTGGTATATGTCCTCATCATCTCGTGCCTGGACTACACAACATCCTCCTCTCTAACGCCCTTACTACTCTCCAAGCCAGCCTGACTAAAGGCCCTATTCCACGGAACGATTATCGTCCGTATTCGGCCGATATCGGCCGCTACGGACGATAATCGTCCCGTGGAATAGAGTGCAACGATCAGCCGACATCGTTCATCGTATATCCTATGGGCTGCCCGGACGATCAGCGCTGAGAGCGCTTGTTTGCTCCTCTAAACGACCCGTGTAATAGGCCCTTTAGGGGCCCATTCCACTGAGCGATAATCGGCAGAATCAGCCCACTTTGGCCAATTATTGCTCCGTGGAATAGGGACAACGATCAGCCGATGATCGTGTCATCGGCTGATCGTTTATTTAGGTTCAAACCAACGACCGATGTTTTCAAGCAAGCACCATGCTTTACCTAACCATGTTGCAGGGCTCCTCCTGCGCTCCTTCTTCCTCCCGTTCTTGCGCGCAGCAGCAGCTTCAAAGCGGCCTGTCTTAGCTGACAGACCGCTCAGCCAATCACTGGCCAGGACTGCCGCGGCCAGTGATTGGCTGAGCGGTCTGTCAGCTCACACAGGCCGCACCAAAGCTGCTGTTCCACGCAGGATCTGTAATGGTAACAATGTCCTTGCAGCCCTTGCTAAGCGATTATCGGGCCGTGTAATAATCCTAGTAAACAAGCGCCGATCTAGCAGATCGGCGCTCATTTGCATTATTGATCGGGCCCCTATCGGCTCGTGAAATAGGATCCTAACTCTCTCCCCTCTCTCCTCCTCTGATGATCCCATCACTGACTACCTGTTGACTACCGCCCACACCCTGCCCCCTCCATACATCTCTGTCCTGATCTCCCGATACCGCCCCTCACACAATCTCCAATCCTCACAGGATCTCTGTCTGTGCTCTCCCCCCTGTCGCCCCAACCACCTCCAACCTCCCAGGCTTTCCCCATACTCTGGAGCTCACTACCCGACACATCCGGCTCTCACCCACCACCAAGACCTTGAGAACCCATCTACAATAAACCTGCAGCCACCTCCCCTCACCCTGTATATTGTAAGCCCTCATGGACAGGGTCTAACTGAGAATTATCGAGACAAGATACAAATGCAGCAAACCCACAGCTGTAAGATGTGTAAGGCCAAGACACTTTACAGCCTATCGTAAAAAAACATACATACAAACTACAGAATATGATTGAGTTGTTGTATATAGCGGAGGTGGAAATTGTACACTTACTCATCCAGTTCCGAACATTCAGGAAACTCTGTTGACTGGTGAGATCAAACATTAGGAGGAACCCCATGGCATCTCTGAAGAAGGCTGTGGTGAGGCTCCGGAACCTGGTAACACCAAATAACGCATGTTATAGAAGCACTGGCCATAGAACAGACAGTAGCCTGACACTTCCTGTTTTTGTAGCTTTGCAGTACAGCCTGGGACAGAATAAGCAGAGTAATCTCATTATCATTAGCGCTGTTGTACTGCTGGTGGCCTATATAAAGCTGCATGGCAATAGTATACACAAGTATACATGGCTCCCCTGTCATTCCTCTGTCTCTGAGGGAAACTATATGCATTTCCATTTCCCCAAAAACGCATGGGGTGTACTTTGAGAGGAAAGGTACAAAAGATGACTCTAAGATGAAGACTACAACTATGATTTCACAGTCTATTAATATGTAACTTATGCACACAACAATTAGCATTTTCTTTGATCATTTTTGTGTGCAGATGTTTTCACTGGCATGCAAAGTCGCATGATGACGCAAACCATATGACTACTGTTATTGATTAGATGGAGCCCGAGGGCAAGGCCACATGGCAGCTTTTGACAGAATTGGGTTGTAATAACAGTATGGGCCTTGTTCGGCTTAGTTTTTTATTAGGAAGAAATCAAACTAAGGTTTTCTTTTATTGTGAAGGAGTAAAATGGATTCCTAGAAACATCAGAATCAGAGCTTGGTCATGTGATTCCTTTGACTTTTTGGTGCGCGGACTTTGTGTAAGAGTTTGGGGAGTAAGTATCCAGAATCCCACTTAATAAATTTGCTGTCATGCCTTGGGTCTAAGCTGCAATACCAGACACAGCCTATAGAGAAAGGTGGCGCCTTTCCAACATCACAACCACTGAATAGCCACATACAGCAAAAACAACTTCAAATGGGTATCACCAATTTTAATTTATTTATTTTTTTAATAAAAATCCATTACCTCTCCTGTCCGGCTGTGTCCCACAGCTGTAAATGCACCTTGAAGGCCTTGCCCTGTGTGCCGCCTGGACCCGCATTGTTGTAAACCTGCAGATCAAAAAGTTTTCCATTTTACACACACCAACATGAATACTGTACATACTGGTTCTTACTGGGTAATTTAAATAAAAAAAAAAATAACAGAAAAACTTTGATCCTGTGATCAGGTGACTGGCTCATGCTGGATGGGCACACTCTGCTTCTTCTGGTGCGAATTTATCAGATTGGTGTTTAGTCTCCGCCCACATGATTCAACGTTCCTGAGATCTGATTGGCTATAGTGTTGATTACAATGCCGCTTGTCTGTAATAACCTGGCCACATGATCAGCACACTTCTGATAATCTAGTTATACAGCAGATGTCATCCACATAGAATGAAACAACAACGCTCACCTTTAAATGGAATCCTTGCGAGATAAAGCGCACCTGATGCGAAGCGGCCGTCGCCCACACTGCAACGCTCGCTGCTTTTTTTATTCGATAAAGGAAGAATTCCATTTAAAGGTGAGCGGCGCTGTTTCATTCCATGCGGATGACTCATATATCTCTATGATCTACCATATGGCTGAGCACCACCTGATCGGGACGGACTAATGGTTGGTTATGGACTTGGACGTTATATCTCTCTGACTGCTGGGACACATGGTGCTGATCATATGTTTCTAGCTGTTTTCACCACAGCAGATTTTACTGGAAGCCCATTCACCACCCCTGACCACCAGAGATTTTACAGTAACCTCTTCTCCACCTGCAACCAACATGAATGTTACCAATAACTGTTTTACTACCTCGGGATGTTTTCAGTAACTCTCACCAAACTAGACCACCAGGGCTTTTACCAAACAAACCCTAGGAGAAGTTTCCCAGGACTGGATCCAGCTTTTCCCTGCACCCATAAAGGTGGGGTGGCAGGGAGTGGAACAGAGTTGAAAGGTAGGTGGCTGACAAGCTGCTTGCGGATCAAATGAAGCTCTTTGCTTCGACAGGCGATTCACTCATCTGTGCTAATAACCCCTTCTCCACCCTAGACTACCCAGGATGTTAAATATGCAAAAAAAAGGAGTCCGTGGAGCCTAGATTGAGAGTCTCAAAACACTGGGAATAGCCAGATATCCCTAGCCTGTTGCCTCCAGATGGCGAAAGCACCACACCACCCTGATAGGTAGCCCCTTAAGTCCCAATCGGTTGCTAGTATTGGAACATAAATAGGGAAATAGGCCCTGGCCCCTTTTGTGTCAAAGTTTAACTCAAGGTGCGAGTATTGTGACATGACAAGGGCTTGTCAAGGCAGAATTTTTTCACTAATCTCCTTGAGCTCAGTGATTGCTGTGTTTTGTTGGTTGATTTGTCATTGCCCCAACCAGCCAGAATCCTGCTCCACACTGACGAGGGGCAAATACCCCGAAACGGCTGTCTGTGGATGGATGGCAAGCCCTTGTCACATCACAATACTCGCACTTTGAGTTAAACTTTGACACAAAAGGGGCCACCCTGTCGTTTCCCTATTTATGTTCCAATACTCGCAACAGAGTGGGATTTAAGGGGCTACCTATCAGGGTGGTGTGGTGCTCTCTCCATACCCCGAAACAGCTGTCTGTGGATAGAAGACTGCCTGCCTGGGAAAGCCCTTGTTATGTCACAATATTCGCACCTTGAGTTAGACTTTGACACAAAAGGGGCCACCCTGTTGTTTTCCTATTTATTTTCCAATACTCGCAACCAAGTGGGACCTAAGGGACTATCTATCAGGGTGGTGTGGTGCTCTCCCCATCTAGAGGCACCCCGTGGCAACAGGCTGGGGATATCTGGCTATTCCCGCATTTTAAGACTCGCAATCAAGGCTCCACGGACTCCTTTTTTGCATATTTAAATTTTGGGGGGCATCAGTGGGGACTCTTGATTGAGTACTTCATTGGAATTTTTTCACTGATCTCCTTGAGTTCAGTGATTACTGTGTTTTGTTGGTTGATTCTTCATTGCCCCAACTAGAGAGAATCCTGCTCCACACTGACGAGGGGCAAATACCCCGAAACAGCTGTCTGTGGATGGATGCCTGCCTTGGCAAGCCCTTGTCATGATCGCAATACTCGCACCTTGAGTTAGACGTTGACAAAAAGGGGCCACCCTGTTGTTTCCCTATTTATGTTCCAATACTCGCAACCGAGTGGGACTTACAGGGTGGTGTGGTGCTCTCCCCATCATGGAGGCACCCCGTGGCAACAGGCTAGAGATATCTGGCTATCCCGTGTTTTGAGACTCGCAACCGAGGCTCCATGGACTCCTGTTTTGCATATTAAAATTTTGGGGGGCATCAGTGGAGACTCTTGATTGAGTACTTTATTTTTTCACTGATCTCCTTAAGCTCAGTGATTGCTGTGTTTTGTTACCCAGGATGTTACTAATAACATTGATCGTGAACGTTATTTGCTTCCGTCATTATCTATAGACAGCCGCCTTTTGCCATTAAAAGGCCTTGTGGAAACATCACCTCATACAGGAATCAGTGCTACTTACCACTCTCTTTTCCCGGAAGTCTATTCCCACTGTGGTGATGAATTTGGGGTTGAACTTGTTGTCTGTATATCTGTACAGGAACGTGGTCTTCCCAACACCAGAATCTCCAAGGGCCAGGAGCTTGATCAGATAATCATAGTCACCATCCGTCATAGTGTACACTGCGGTGAACCTGAAACACAGGGACAAGAAAGTAAGAATTCTCACAGCTGAAGATGACCGGGATTTATTTCCTATGGAGACCACTGGATCGTTGTTGTATGAGTGAAAAATTTCTAGTCTCCCAGTACTTATTAGCTGCTGTATGTCCTGCAGGAAGTGGGGTATACTTTCCAGTCTGACACAGTTCTCTCTGCTGCCACCTCTGTCCATGTCAGGAACTGTCCAGAGCAGGAGAATTTTTTTCTGGGGATTTGCTACTGATCTGGACAGTTCCTGACATGAACAGCGGTGGCAGCAGAGAGCACTGTTTCAGACTGTAAAGAATACACCACTTCCTGCAGGACATACAGCAGCTGATAAGTAGTGAAAGACTTGAGATTTTTATATAGAAGTAAATTACAAATCTATATAACTTTCTGACACCAGATTTGAAATATTTTCTTCCCACTGGAGCATGAGTACCCCTTTAACTGGTGACTAATGATTTTTTTTTCTTTCTTTTACACGTTCAGCTGTTAGGTTCGTTTTTTAAAGCTTAAATTGTGATTTACAAAGTTAGAACATATTCAGACTATCACCAATCATAGGATCGAGCCAAGAGAATGGATCAACTGAGCACATCTATCCCCAGATCACTGTGTAATAAGTCTATGGAGCCATCTTTTGTGGTGAGGAGAGGGAGGGGGAGAGCTCCATAGACTTATTACAGAATCCATCTCCTGCAGCGAGCCGGGGAGAGAAGTTCCTAGCTGATCTCTTCTCCAGAATCGATCTGATGATCAGAGGGTTTCTGAAAACCTTGACACTTAACATGTCAAAAGTTTTGTTAACGCTTTAAGGTCCCTGACAACGCCTTTAAAGTAAATACCCTGCAGCCAGGTTTAAGAGTGAAGGCGTCTATGAATAGTACATGACCGTGAGGCACGGCTGCAGCTCCTCCACTCCTGTGATAACACAAGGTATTTAAAGGGAAAGTCTACAAACAGGCTTGTCCTTGTCCTCGCCCTATGTCCTACTATTGCAAGTTCAACAAAGTGCAATAACCTATTATTTGAAGGTAAGGCCCTCCAAGAGTGGAGACCAACTCACCAAACATATACTACATATAACACTATAAACGGATAAGGCTGGCATACAATGCTTCACATTAAAGGGGATATTCAGGATTAGAAAAACATAGTTCCTTTTGTCTAGAAACAGCGCCACTCCTGTCCTTAGTTTGTGCTTGGTATTGCACTTTTAAAAATGCATGGAATTGAGTTGTAATACCATACTCAACCTGAGGAAGAGGGTGGCGCTGTTGTTGGAAGAAAGCATCTATATTTCTCTAATAACCTCTTTAACAAAGTCAGCAGAAAAAGATCACCTGGTCCATCTAGTCCACCCTCATATTATTTCCTTTTTTATACGATATATATTCCAGAGAGGAGGACGTAATAGCAACACAGATTTTAAGCATTTAAGTATCCATTGTTACTATTTGGAATTGATAGTTTTAAAATTGTATTTTAATGCACACTAAATTTTATTTGTATAAAACAAGAGGAACCAATTGAGTTGATCTTAAAAGAGAATTTATCATCAGAAAATGACCGATTGTTTTAATGTTGTTTTTATGTTTTTAAACATATTTTTAAAGCATTTTTGGTGACATTTTTCCAAATTTTCCATTTTTCTATCAATATTATAAAATAATCCTGATATCTTGCATTTTCTTGTTTTCATTCTCACCACTGGGGCTAAGCTGAGACTTTCTGTTCTGTCTGTGATGATAAGGAGGAGGCAGCAGTAAAGTGATCAGCATTGCAGCAGCATGTGACACCAGTAGATAGAGACGACAATAGCAGCTCCCTGTGGAATGACCTCTTCACAGGTCACAGAGCGCCCTCAGTAATGTTTCATATTTATCTCTAGGGGACAAAGTCTGTTTATTGTCGTCTATGTCCATGAGGCTTGCCGTAAAGCATGTCACTAAATGCTGTTAAAAACAACTCACAACACAACAACAATGTATAAAAAGTAAAATAAAATTACAGTCAGAAAATAGAAACAGATTAGAATAAAAGAAACTGTTTTGTATCTGACTGATCAGTAAAGGTACATTTAGGTGACACATTCCCTTTAATAATTTATATTATTATATTTTCAAAAGAATTAAAAGTGGGGTGCCCCAAATTAACACAGAGGGGTGCTCTTGACCCGGAGGGGTCTTGAGCTAGAGACCGTCTGATATGGTGCTGTGCTGGAAACTGGCGTCCTGCCAACCCGCTATGTCCTGATAGGACATTCCCTATAATACCATATTAAAGGGGTTCATGGAGCTAAATTTCAGTCAATGACCTAAACTATAATGAAAGGATCTGCACCTTTTATCTTTTTTTTTTTTTATATACACACTCCTGGTTTAGGCTAAAAATACTGAAAACGCATATGGATATGTTAAACGGACTGAAAGAACACAGTGTGAACCCAGTCTTATTCCATTGCCAAAGTAAAGAGTGATTACAAAGAGTGTCCTCTCCCTCTGGAGGACCTGTCCTGTCCTATATGACACAGACAACTGTTTGGGCACCATGTAATACTTTTTTTCTCCTGTGGTGGCGCTGCATGGAAACTAAACACTATGGGGGAGATTTATCCAACATGGTGTAAAGTGAAACTGGCTCAGTTGCCCCTAGCAACCAATCAGATTCCACCTTTTATTCCTCACAGATTCTTTTGAAAATGAAAGGTGGAATCTGATTGGTTGCTAGGGGCAACTGAGCCAGTTTCACTTTACACCATGTTTGATAAATCTCCCCTTACTATCAGCTTTTCCCACAGATCATAGCTGATCTCTCGTGCACATGGACTCCTTGCATTGGGATTTTTTAACAAGGAACCCTTCTACATTCCAAGGTGGAGAGCCCCTTTAAGGGAAATAAACTTTTAATTGCTGGATGAGAAATATCGTTTTGTTATCGTGAAATGATGACGGCAGAAAACGAGGATGATTTATTTCCCTCCATAATGATTTTCTGCAGGAATGGGAGTCGGCAGAACAGCTGCAGGACAAGGACGAGGTATATGGATGACTCACGCTATTCAGGTCTGCCGCTCTCCATAGACAATTTTATCCTCATTACAAGAGGATTCTATAAATCTCTGCAGAGACAGGACGCATGCACATCTGACAGCCGGCCGCCTCAGCGTGGCTCTCACAGGCCTATAAACAAGCCACGCCGGCAATTAATATTTATCCTAATTACGTCTTCTCATGTGATGGAAATGAGGCTAATTCATCAAAATATGGATTCTTATGGAGTAGGTATTATGCACATCCATTCAATTTCATATATATATATATATATATATATATATCAACTCGTGTCGAAAAGCTATATAGATTTATAATATACTTCTATGTAAAAAATCTCCAATCTTCCAGTATTTATCAGCTGCTGTATGTCCTGCAGGAAGTGGTGTATGCTTTCCAGTCTGACACAGGGCTCTCTGCTGCCACCTCTGTCCATGTCAGGAATTGTCCAGAGCAGTAGTAAATTCCCATAGAAAATCTTTCATGCTCTGCTCAGCTAAACTGGATAAGACCCCTCCAAGCAGGTGGTCCTCATTTTTCAAGAGATGGGAGCAGGAAATACACCAGCCGTACAAATAGTGATTGGAATGTTAGGAAATAAATTAATGATAAATAATAAACTAATAAACTTGTGCTTATATCACTCATAAATTTTTTTTTATGGGGGTGGGGGGCATCACATGTAGTATAGAGCAAGATAATGGAGCGTTCACTATCACAGATTGCCCTTTGTCTACAGTCTGTATTAGCACATGAGAAATTCCAGCAGCAGGGTTCATCCTCAGTGTCTGGCGTCATCACCGCTGTATGGATGCTTCATGTCAGTGAAAAGAAACCTGTTCTGACTGTGTCCTGCATAGGGGTCAGGCACTGTACTAGATCTAAACTAATTCCCTGCTTCCTATGTCTGTTATGGCATCTATCTAACTATCCATCCATCTATCTATCTATCTCCTATCTATCTAACTATCCATCCATCTATCTATCTATCTCCTATCTATCTATCTATCTATCTATCTATCTCCTATCTAACTATCCATCCATCTATCTATCTATCTCCTATCTATCTATCTGTCTATCTATCTATCTATCTATCTATCTATCTATCTATCTATCTCCTATCTAACTATCCATCCATCTATCTATCTATCTCCTATCTATCTATCTATCTATCTATCTATCTATCTATCTACCTCCTATCTATCTATCTATCTATCTATCTATCTACCTCCTATCTATCTATCTATCTACCTCCTATCTATCTATCTATCTATCTATCTATCTATCTATCTATCTATCTCCTATCTATCTATCTCCTATCTATCTATCTACCTCCTATCTATCTCCTATCTATCTATCTCCTACCTATCTATTATCTTTCTCTATATCTCTATCTATCTATTATCTATCTCCTATCTATATCTATCTATCTATCTATCTATCTATCTATCTATCTATCCCCCCTCTATCTATCTAATCTATCTCATATCTATCTCCTATCTATCTATCTATCATCTATCTATCTCCTATCTATCTCTATCGCTATCTATCTATCTATCTATCTATCTATCTATCTATCTATCTATCTATCTATCTCCTATCTATCTATCTATCTATCTATTATCTACCTATCTCCTATCTATCTATCTATCTATCTATCTATCTATCTATCTATCTATCTATCTATCTATCTTCTATCTATCTATCTATCTATCTTCTATCTATCTATCTCCTATCTCCTATCTATCTCCTATCTATCTCCTATCTCCTATCTATCTCCTATCTCCTATCTATCTCCTATCTATCTATCTATCTATCTATCTATCTATCTATCTATCTATCTATCTCCTATCTATCTATCTATCTATCTATCTATCTATCTATCTATCTATCTCCTATCTATCTATCTATCTATCACCTATCTATCATCCATCCCATCCATTAATCTATGTGCTGTGGAGCCCTATGACTTCTGCCCATGCCCTCGACCTTTGAGGCCTAATACAATAAGCACTACTACTATGGCTTTGGTTGCTGTGAGAACATGTCAGCGGATAAATCGCATGGAATGTATATTACAAGTATCTGAGAACAGGCCGAGCGGGTTCAGCGGGATCCAGAATAACCTGATCTAGATAATGTAAGTGGTCATATAAGACACCGAAACAGAACCCACAGCAACAGGAATGTCATCTGTATAGTGACAAAAACACACAAAACATAAGCATATAAAGCAACATTATACTGTATACTATACAACTGCAATCTGAGCCCTTCCCCAATATAATACCGCCATATACATGTAGGGCCTGATGGTTGCTAGGAAATCCAATTTTTAAGCACTGTCAACAGGATACAAATGGTGTTTACTATAGTGAGCAGCTGCATTCATATTTCTACAAGCTTCACAGCTGAAATCTCCCACCATTACAATTCATTGATATATTCATTGATGTTATCTCTAATGTGTCGCTTTCCAGCTGTTGCAAAACAACAACTCCCATCATGCCCTGACAGCCTTCGGCTGTCAGAGCATGATGGGAGTTGTCGTTTTGCAACATTGCTGTCAAGGCATGATGGAAGTTGTAGTTTTGCAACAGCTGGAAAGCAACAACTGTAGCAGCTGGGGCAGTATACTATATAAGAGGATATACCAGCACATTGTCCCACATAGGACGTATTAGCTTCTCTGCGGTTACATGTGAGTATTCAGTGATTTCGTGGAATATCAACTTACACAACTTTCCTATAATCGATCGCTTCTCGGGGATAATAAGTCACCAGCATGCCGGCAGGAAGAGGGAATCCAATAAACCGACTACAACTATACATCACTATAATCAATGCAGGGCGGTATTAAACAGCATTTCATTACAGTTCTGCAGGCCTGCTCCTCGTATTACAGAGCGCAGTGCTGGGTTAGTCACTGGATTCATAGGACCATGGCAGCACTGTGACTGTCACTGGTATAGAGAGCACTGCCGCTGTCACTGGTATAGAGAGCACTGCCGCTGTCACTGGTATAGAGAGCACTGCCGCTGTCACTGGTATAGAGAGCACTGCGCCTGTCACTGGTATAGGGAGCACTGCAGCTGTCACTGGTATAGAGAGCACTGCGGCTGTCACTGGTATAGAGAGCACTGCGGCTGTCAATGGTATAGAGAGCACTGCGCCTGTCACTGGTATAGGGAGCACTGCAGCTGTCACTGGTATAGAGAGCACTGCGGCTGTCACTGGTATAGAGAGCACTGCGGCTGTCACTGGTATAGAGACCACTGCGGCTGTCAATGGTATAGAGAGCACTGCGGCTGTCAATGGTATAGAGAGCACTGCGGCTGTCACTGGTATAGAGAGCACTGCGCCTGTCACTGGTATAGGGAGCACTGCGCCTGTCACTGGTATAGAGAGCACTGCAGCTGTCACTGGTATAAAGAGCACTGCGACTGTCACCGTTAGAGAGAGCACGGTGGCTGGCACTATTATAGGGAGCACTGTGGCTGTCACTGTTATAGAGAGCACTGCGGCTGTCACTGGTATGGAGAGCACTGCGGCTGTCACTGGTATAGAGAGCACTGCGGCTGTCACTGGTATGGAGAGCACTGCGGCTGTCACTGGTATAGAGAGCACTGCGGCTGCGGCTGTCACTGGTATAGAGACCACTGCGGCTGTCACTGGTAGAGAGAGCACTGCGCCTGTCACTGGTATAGGGAGCACTGCAGCTGTCACTGGTATAGAGAGCATTGCAGCGGTCACTGGTATAAAGAGCACTGCGACTGTCACCGTTAGAGAGAGCACGGTGGCTGGCACTATTATAGAGAGCACCATGGCTGTCACTATTATAAAGAACACTGTGGCTGGTACTTTTATAGAGAGCACTGCGGCTGTCACTGGTATAGAAAACCCTGTAGCTGTCACTATTATAGAGAGCACCGTGGCTGTCACTATTATAGATATTATAGAGAACACTGTGGCTGTCACTGTTATAGAGAGCACTGTGGCTGTCACTGATATAGAGAGCACTGTGGCTGTCACTGATATAGAGAGCACTGTGGCTGTCACTGATATAGAGAGCACTGTGGCTGTCACTGATATAAAGAGCACTGTGGCTGTCACTGATATAAGAGGACCTGTCTGTCACTGATATAGAGAGCACTGTGGCTGTCACTGATATAGAGAGCACTGTGGCTGTCACTGATATAGAGAGCACCGTGGCTGTCACTATTATAGATATTATAGAGAACACTGTGGCTGTCACTGATATAGAGAGCACTGTGGGTGTCACTGATATAGAGAGCACTGTGGGTGTCACTGATATAGAGAGCACTGTGGCTGTCACTGATATAGAGAGCACTGTGGCTGTCACTGATATAGAGAGCACTGTGGCTGTCACTGATATAAGAGGACCTGGCTGTCACTCATCCATTCCCTCTCTTTTGTTGGCCACAATACAGCTCCTTCTGAGACGTACAGGTTCTCCCATCCAAGAGCAAAGGGGATGTGATCTTGCGGGGCCTATAGGATATACGGCTCAGCTCTATGATACGTTTTCCATACAGATTAGACTTCTGGTTACTTTCCCCTGACGCACTGACCTGGCAGCTGACAATGTTACTATGCTATTGTGTGAATATGTACAAATGAGTCATATGTAACACATTGTATTTCATGCCGTATCTTATTATTGTATTGTACTGTGATGGTGTCTGCGGTGCCAAATAGCCTGGAGGAAGCAAGAAGACAGGCAGCAAGCAGAACTCCCTCCATATCTCACCCTAATAGGTTTAGAGCAACAGGATTTCCTTCTAACATATTTAAATTTCCAATGCAAATGATTTAGCCCATTTATTGTGCATTGTATTCCTTCTATGTACTAACAGTATTACATGTGTGCACTGTGCACAGTCTCCAACAACCAGTAGTGTCAGTATAGCAATGTGTAGTACTGTGGGGTCTGTTACTGGAGGTCAAGAGCTCTCTATAGGCTGTAATGGTAACAGTGACACCTAGTGGCCAAACTATGCACTGCTGGTCATAATAAGGGTGCGTTCACACCTACAGGATCCGCAGCAGAATTGATGGTGCAGATTTGATGCTGTGTTCAGTTATTTAAATTAAATCTGCTGTGGATCTGCTGCAGAAAATCAGCTGCGGATCCAGTAAGTGTGAACGTACCCTAATATGTGTAATACCACCACACCATGACCACATTTTACTATGGCACAGTGACTAAATAGAACCACCATACAGTTACCTCCATATAGTGCTAGACTCTAGCTCTATAGGTAAATCCACGTGACATGGTCTCTGGTCAGAGCCATTTACTTTCCTTTTATCTCCATCTGGCCAAGAGGACTTCTCCTGAACATAACTCGTCTAGGTTAAAGGGGTACTCCGGGGAAGATTTTTTTCTTTCCAATCGACTGGTGCAGAAAGTGATATAGATTTGTAATTTACTTCTATTCAAAAATCTTAAGTCTTCCCATACTTATCAGCTGCTGTATGTGCTGCAGGAAGTGGTGTATTATTTCCAGTCTGACACAGTGCTCTCTGCTGCCACCTCTGTCCATGTCAAGAACTGTCCAGAGCAGGAGAGGTTTTCAATGGGGATTTGCTACTGCTCTGGAAAGTTCTTGTCTCGGACAGAGGTGGCAGCAGAGAGCACTGTGTCAGAATGGAAAGAATACACAACTTCCTGCATGACATACAGCAGCTGATAAGTATGGGAACACATGAGATTTTTAAATAGAAGTAAATTACAAATTTATATAACTTTCTAATGCTGCGTTTACACGGAGCATTAATTCCACCGATCGTACGATTAACATTTTCAAAGTAACGATTTTTTTTTAATACGGTCAGCGTTTAGATGGAACGATATATCGTACGGTAAATTTGTTTAGCGTTCGTTTTGCAATCGCTTAAGCCTATCTCGCACATAGGAAAAATCGGTGAACGACTGTTTACACGGAACGATCTGCAATTTTTTTGCGAATGACGATTGATTTTAGAACATGTAAGATCAAAATGAACAATTTGTCACTCATCGTTCGATCGTTCACTGCGTTTACACGTACGATTGTCATTTGAATTCGATCGTTATCGCGCAAATTCGCACGATAATCGTTCCGTGTAAACGCAGCATAAAACCAGCTGATTCGAAAGAAAAAGATTTTCACCGGAGTACCCCTTTAAATTTGCAGCTTGGACATCTTTGACTTTTCAGTAGCACCCCACCTCCTTAGTTTATTGTACAGAAGTGACATTTTCTGCCCTCTCAGCTGTCAGGGCATGCTGTTAGTTGTAGTTGTGAGAACCATAGGTTGTATACCAAGTAAAGATACTCATCCGCAGTCAAATTGCAAGGGCTCCATCTGCTGGGACCCCCATAATGTTGAGAACGGGGCCTGAGCTGGGCATACCTGGCAGCACACAGTACGGAGGGTGAACATGGACTCATCCATCACACAGAGGCCTCTTTGTACATCAGTAAGGATCAGCAGTGCACAAGGAGGCAGTAACATCTCACATGACTCTTCTAGTACAGGGTAATGTAATGTCAGGGTCAGGATTTACAAAAAAAAAAGTCACATAACTTTAAAAAGATAATAAATAACTTTATGTAACTGTAATCTATTGTTCTCTGTTATCAGCTATTTTAGACTGACTACTGCATTGTTCACTGGACGTTCCCCCAATACTATAGGAGGCTGATAATAGTTACTCTGGGATGGGGAACCGCCAGCCCTCCAGTCGCTGCAAAACTACAATTCCCATCATGCCTGAGTAGCGAAATGCTCACAGAGCATTGTCTAGACTGGATATAACATCTCAGCTGAGAAAAGGACTAGCTGTGTACAATGTATAAGTCTGGAGTGCAGGCTGTAGAGCTCACAGAGCATTGTCTAGATTGGATACAGCTGGGAGCAGGACTAGATATATACAGTGTATCAGTCTGGTGTCCAGGCTGTAGAGCTCACAGAGCATTGTCTAGACTGGATACAATTGTATCACTTCTCAGCTGAGAGCAGGACTAGCTATGTACAATGTATCAGTCTGTAGTCCAGGCTGTTCAGCTCACAGAGCATTGTCTAGACTGGATACAATTGTATCACTTCTCAGCTGAGAGCAGGACTAGCTATGTACAGTGTATCAGTCTGGAGTCCAGGCTATAGAGCACACAGAGCATGAGCAGGGCAGGGGCGGGGGTGCTGGGTAATATCTGCACAGCTTTGTACCAGTCTGTAAATGCCAAAACTATTATTGGAAATTTCTTGTGTTTAACATCAGGGAAGGACGAGAACACACCCAGAGCTGAAGGTATCAGACTAGGATGGGAGTATGTAAGGAGAGATGGGAGGGGGCTGGTTATAGGTTCACGTTATATGAAGAAGTGGACTCCCTGCCTGCCTGATTCTACAAAAGAGAATCCATCTACCCTTTATACACAGCAAAGAATGAAATACTGTGAGCTGAAGGCAGCGTGATGTTTACGCAGGGCAGTTTCCTGAAACACTCAGTTCTCTTTTCTTTTTCTTTTTTTTATATAAATGTAATTTTTATTAACAATTTTTAATATGAACAATACAGACAAGGGGTAAATAGCATCTTGAAAGGAGCAAACATAACCCGCCATTAAGTAGCAAAATCAGTCGGTGGCAGGAGTGGTAGCACAATCAAATGTATGACAGACATAACTAAGGTAAACACCGTGCCAACAGCCAGTGTCAGCGAATGGGAACGGTTTAGTAAGGCAGAACACAACCCCAAACAAAAAGAAGGGAAACAAAGTACAAGGACACATAGGAGGATAGAAACAAGAGGGTAGAGTGCGGAGAGGGATAGTAAGGACAGATCAGCGATCTAAGACCACAAATCGGTCAAACAGGTAGACCAGTGCGCAGACAATAAGCCTTCCAGGGGGCCCAAATCAAGTCAAACAAAGGAAGCTGGTTATTTAGTGAGGCAGTAAGGGTGGTATTACACGGGACGATGGGGGCCCGATAATACCTGTAAACGAGCAGCGATCTGCTAGATCGTCGCTCGTTTACTGGGCCTATTACACGGCCCAATAATCGTTTAATAAGGGCTGCAAGGACATTGTTACCGATGTCCTTGCAGCCCTTGTTTAAACTACATACATTACCTATCCACGCTCCAGGGCTGCTCCTGCGGTCCGCTTCTCCACAGGTCCCACACCCTCTAGCTTCAGAGTGGCCTGTCAGCTGACAGGCCGCTCAGCCAATCACAGGCCGGGACCGCCGCGGTCTGTGAAAGGCCAGGCGGCCTGTCAGCTGACAGGCCGCTCTGAAGCTAGAGCGAGCGGGACCCGGGGAGAAGAAGACAGCAGCAGCCCTGGAGAGTGGATAGGTAATGTATATCGTCAGTCGCCGGCCGCGCACCGCTATTACACATAGCGGTGCGCAGTCGGCGCCCTACGAAAATAGGTCAGAACCTATATCAACGATCAGCCGATGATCGTTGTCATAGGCTGATCATTGTATTTATTACATGGAGCGATTATCGTTCCATCTAATAGTACCCTAAGTCGATCTAGTCCTCTAACATCCTTCACCCTTGCCAGCAAGTCCTCAAAGGACGAAGGGGAGGTCTGCTTCCAGTTTCGAGGAATGAGCGACTTGGAAGCTCTTAGTATCTGAAGCATTAGTTTGGTGGACTTCTTCCCTAACCGCTTAGGTGTAATGTTAAACAACAGGGCCAGAGGCTCAACAGGAACCGGAATATCCAAGACAGAAGTGAGCAATGTAGCCACCTGCGACCAATAACACGTAATAAGGGGGCAGTCCCAGAAAATATGGAGCAGGGTGCCCACAGAGCTATTGCATCTCCAACACACCGGAGGGATATTGCTATTCAGTTTGTGAAGTAGTTTGGTACTGTGATACCAACACATCATGAACTTGTAGTGAGACTCTTTGTAATTCGTACAAATAGAAGTAGCCGTCCTACTCCATATCACCTGACACAACTCAGGAGAGATCGCCCTGCCCAGAGAGGCTTCCAATCTGTCCATGTATTTATCCCGAACTGATCAGTCCCTCATAGGTGAGTTCAGAACTTAAAGAGGACCTGTCACCCCCCGTGCCGGGGTGACAGGCTCCCGACCCCCTGTTAGATCCCCCTATACTTACGTGATCCCGCCGGGTCCCGCTTCCATATGCGGTCGGGTCACGGAGGTCCAGCCCAGAATCTGGCATAGGTGAGTAGCCCAGTAATAGTGGAGGATGTTAGGGGTCGATAGGCCACCCTGGGCCTTACTACACATCATCACCGATTTTGGAATCCACTCAGTTTTCTTATGCAGTCGAGTGTGTCATTTGGCTGAAAGTGAAACTCTAATTACATAGGGGGGATATTTTAATAAAGCCCAAAGGCGATTATCGTTAAATGATTCCCGATAACGATTGCATTTGAGTGATACTCGGCTCGTGTAAACACAGCGAACGATCAAGCGACGAGCGAGAAATCGTTCATCGTGATCTTTCAACATGTTCTCAAATCATCTTTAGTCGCTCACTGATAATTCGCAGATCGCTTCGTCTAAACAGTCTTTCACAGATTCATCCTATGTGAGATGGGCTTAAGCGATCTTAAAACGATCGCAATTAAGTTTTTTTCAAACAATTTATCTCTCCGTCTAAACGCTGATCGTTATAAAAACAAAATCGTTGCCTCAAAATCTTTAACTGATCGATTGGGTGAATTATCGCTCCGTGTAAAAGGACCATATGGGTCCTATTAGACAAAGCGATTTTTACCGATTAACGACTAACGGTAAACGATCACAAACGGGATTGTTTATAGTTAACCTAAAATCGTTCAATATATTACACAGAACCATGGTCGTTAGTTACAATCGTTACTATGATCGTTACTGCGACCGTTACTACAATCGTTTACTCCTTCTGATCCCAGCAAAACAATGGACAATGTGCAATTACACTGAACAAATTACACTTAACGATTAGTGAACAAATTTGGAACATAAGCGAATGAATGTGGAATTACAGTGAACGATTAACAATGATTTTAGGTTCAGGCCTAAATCAACGACACACAAACGATTTTCCAATCGTTGCCTGCAATTACACAGAACGATTATCGTTTAAATTCGAACGATATAACGATTTTTCACACGATAACTGTCCCATGTAATAGGGACCTAAGAGTATGGCGGACCTTCACCTGCTGCATGGAGGGTGTGGATTTCTTCCATGATTTCTGCTCCCTTGCAGATGTAATTTATGATAAATCCGGTGTGAGAGGAGGCCTTCTACAAGTATTCTAGGATACTGGAGTCTGCAGGTCAGGATGAGAACAGCAGTATATGGGTGTACATATATACAATGCATTGGGAGTCTTCACGTTTCATGTTTCATGAAGAGAATTTTTGGAAAATTCAGCAAAGATATTAAAAAGTAAAAACTAAAATGTTGCATTGGACACGGTTTGGAGAAACTCCACTCCTGTCTATATAGGATCTCACAGTTGACAATGTATATGAAAACAAATCCAAGAGGAGGAAGGGACTGCCTGTAGAGCTTAGAGACAGGATTGTGTGGAGGAGCCGTTCTGGAGAAGAGGATAAAGAGATCTCTGATGCACTGAGAGTTCCCAAGAGCTCAGCGTCCTCTATAATTCTTACATGGGAGACATTCAGGACATTCAGGACTCTTTGGAAGTAATCGTCTCTAGAGAAAGGCCTTGGTAAGAGAGGAGACCAAGAACCAATTGGTGACTCTGATCACTGCAGCCTCCACCAATGTTGGCTTTATGGCAGATTGACCAGAAAGAAGCTGCTCCTCTGTAATAGACACATGAAACCTGGAAACAGAGTTTAAGTTAAAGGATCTCGGACTGTGAGACACAAGATTCTCTGCTCTGAGGAAACCAGGATGCAACTTTGACCTCAATTCTGAGCATCATGTCTTGAGAAGACCGGGCACTGCCCATCACCTGCCCCATACCGCCCCTACAGTGAGGAGGAGACCAGGCACTGCCCATCACCTACCCTATAACATCCTTACAGTGAGGAGGAGACCAGGCACTGCCCATCACCTGCCCTATATCATCCCTACAGTGAGGAGGAGACCAGGCACTGCCGATCACCTGCCTTATACCATCCCTACAGTGAGGAGATCCGGCACTGCCCATCACCTGCCCCATACCATCCCTACAGTGAGGAGGAGACCAGGCACTGCCCATCACCTGCCCCACACCATCCCTACAGTGAGGAGGAGACCAGGCACTGCCCATCACCTGCCCCATACCATCCCTACAGTGAGGAGGAGGGCAGGTACTGCTCATCACCTGCCCCATACCATCCCTACAGTGAGGAGGAGACCAGGCACTGCCCATCACCTGCCCCATACCATCCCTACAGTGAGGAGGAGGGCAGGTACTTCTCATTACCTGCCCCATACCATCCCTACAGTGAGGAGGAGACCAGGCACTGCCCATCACCTGCCCCATACCATCCCTACAGTGAGGAGGAGACCAGGCACTGCCCATCACCTGCCCCATACCATCCCTACAGTGAGGAGGAGGGCAGGTACTTCTCATTACCTGCCCCATACCATCCCTACAGTGAGGAGGAGACCAGGCACTGCCCATCACCTGCCCTATACCATCCCTTCAGTGAGGAGGAGACCAGGCACTGCCAATCACCTGCCCCATACCATCCCTACAGTGAGGAGGAGGGCAGGTACTTCTCATTACCTGCCCCATACCATCCCTACAGTGAGGAGGAGACCAGGCACTGCCCATCACCTGCCCCATACCATCCCTACAGTAAGGAGGACACCAGGCACTGCCCATCACCTGCCCCACACCATCCCTACAGTGAGGAGAAGACCAGGCACTGCCCATCACCTGCCCCATACCATCCCTACAGTGAGGAAGAGACCAGGCACTGCCCATCACCTGCCCCATACCATCCCTACAGTGAGGAGGAGGGCAGGTACTGCTCATCACCTGCCCCATACCATCCCTACAGTGAGGAAGAGACCAGGCACTGCCCATCACCTGCCCCACACCATCCCTACAGTGAGGAGGAGACCAGGCACTGCCAATCACCTGCCCCATACCATCCCTACAGTGAGAAGGAGGGCAGGTACTTCTCATTACCTGCCCCATACCATCCCTACAGTGAGGAGGAGACCAGGCACTGCCCATCACCTGCCCCATACCATCCCTACAGTGAGGAGGAACCAGGCACTGCCCATCACCTGCCCCATACCATCCCTACAGTGAGGAGGAGACCAGGCACTGCCCATCACCTGCCCCACACCATCCCTACAGTGAGGAGGAGACAAAATAGAGAAGAGTGAAAGGCTCTGAAGACTTATATATAATATTAATATCACAAGCTGGCATGTAAAGCCTGGACACCAATACTCGAACATAAGTTGTGTGGTGAGGTCTACCCAGCACTGGCAGCAAAGATAATAGAGATATTAATAGTCAGATCATGCCAGCCATAAATATCATGTAGGCGGTTAAACCAAACATAATACAGGAAGGAGAATAACAATATCTCAGTATATATATACTGTAGTTAGATAGATAGATAGATAGATAGATAGATAGATAGATAGGGAATAGATCGATAGTAGATAGATAGATAGATAGATAGGAGATAGAGAGGCATCTATCTACCTAGTGAGGAGCCTTTCTACCCACTGCGGGGACCTACCTATTCCGAATAATAAACACCAGGGAGCATGGACAGGTAAGTATTGATGAGTAAACTTGCTAAACCGCTCTAAAACCACTAAATGCCTGCAATCATCTAGCTGTTTTAGTGCCGTTCGTTCAAGGTTCCGACAAACCGAAACTCTGCTTCAAAGTTCAAAGAACCTGGCAGTGTGTGATACACAGTAATATCACACAGTGACTCTGTATTTTGTCTGCCATATTGTTATAGATCATGCAAATATCCACACATTGGAGTGCCCTCGTGTCACCTCCAGTACAGGACACAAAGGGGGCTCTGTCCTGCCTTCCAACCTGCACACTGGTTTAGGGACGAGAAGAAGCTGATATAATAATGCTCCTTTGTTCTCTCCTGTATCCAGTTATTCTTGGACTTTGTTCTGCTTTCTAATATTAGTAAAGCCATTGAGCTCTTTCTTGGTTGTTAACAACACGAAGCTGTAAGGTCAGGTCTAGAGGGGAGCAAATCCCTGGCATCACATACACTCAATCTGCTGGAAGCTAGTGTTTCTTAAAGGGATTTTGAGGGCCTCTGATGGCCTATTCTCAGCATAGGTCAATTAGATTGGCGGAGTTTAGACATTCCTGACGATCGGCTATTTGCAACAGCCATGGAACAGAAAACAAAGCCAGAAGTAGACAGCACCATACGTTGTGTAGTGGCCATGTTGGGTCACTACAGCTCCGTTCCCATTAAAATGGGAAAAATTTATATGAGATCACCACTTTAATTTACCATGTTTTTTGGGTTCCAAATACTTTCTGGTTTAGATCAGGGGCATCTGGCACAAGCTCCTGCCACTTAAAGGGGTTATCCAGCGCTACAAAAACATTTTTCCCCTCTCTTGCCTCCAGATTGGGTGGGGTTTGAAACTCTGTTCCATTGAAATAAATGGAGCTTAATTGCAAACCGCACCTGAACTGGAGACATGATAGGGGGAAAAGTAGCCATGTTTTTATAGCGCTGCATAACCCCTTTAAGAGTAAAGCAATGGGATCACCCAGGACCCCCTATAGAAGATGCAGTATTCCTCTATGCCCCTTCTCTAGGTCAGAGAACCTAGATCAAGGCTTATGCGCACGACCCTAGCCCTATATATTAATACCCTGTCTTTCAGACATAAACTGCCTACAGAGGCCAGATCTGCAATCAGAGACACTGGCTGACAGCTAAGCAAGCAGGAGGCCGGGCAGCATTTATTATTCATGAAGAAAAGGGAGGAGGAAGGAGTGGTGAGGTGTGCCAGAGTGCGGCACAAACAACTCCTCTTTGACTCTTCATTACAGTAGGAGACCTGAGATTGTGCATAGTCCACTGCACCGACAAATTACCAAAAGGCACCATGCTCACTAGGGGACTGCCAGCTACAGAACACTGTCAGCACCTTAGGTAGGGTTCGGGAGCTGACAGATTCCCTTTAAGAGTTTCCAACATGGGTCACACAATGTTCGGGTAACATGTTGCATCGTGCATCCCCTAGTATAAATCCCAGGGATATAAGGGGATAATAGAAAGGATAACACCTTTTCTGAAAAATCATTATGAATATTAGAAATCTCAATCTCTGTACAGAACTTTCAGCCAAAATGATAACTTTCCTGGACCCCTGATTTCAGGAGAATAGGTCCGCCATCTAATATGTGTGGGGGTCTCCCATCCCTCCCCACAGTTTTTTTCATAGGCCTGTGACCTGGTCAACCCTGGTCCTCCCACCCTCCGATATCAATGGCCATACACAGACCAGGATCCTTTCCCAAACAGGCAGGAAATATTGGAGGTTTAGTTTAAGCCGGGTACTAGTAATAGAAGAAGCAGCTAGCTCCTCATAAGAGTTATATTCAGGCATTTAGGCCTAGTTGCTGTAATCCTGGGTACAATGAGTGCCTGAGGCCTTCTGGGTGACCCCGTGCCTGGAAGGAGGCGATAATTTCACGCCTCTCTTTGGTAATGGGACCCAAGGTTATTTTAGGAGATAGAATAAGGAATTGAAAGAGAGAAAGAGCAAGTTGCGCGTCGTGGTCCAGTCCTGCCACAGTGACGTTGGCATTGCCAAAGGGACAGGTGACATGTCAATTCTTTGGGCAGAATCCACCCAACTAGAGAATGAAATCTATGGGAAAGCCAGATGTTTAAGGGGAAGCGTGCACGGAATCCGCTGGATCTTATCCGTGTGATTTCCTCAGTGTGCAAGAGCCCTCAGCCAGCATTAAGGCTGATCTTTAAAGTAACCCCCACCCAGAAACTAAACTATGCATACAGCCTTTCCTCCATCCTGTGTCCTCCAGGCCTCCTTTATTAAGTAGATTACAGGATGGAGACTAAGAGGGGTGCAAAGCTTCTGGTCTTGAAAGTGGTGGTGAGAAGACAAGCCAAAGCTGTCATGGAGGTCCAAGGACGTCTTACTGCTGTTAGGACCCCCTGGGTCAGGTTGGGGTTCAGACCAGCTACTGGAATCGGAGGAGGAAGTATACCTTCTTTTCCTATTGCTTGTACCAGAACCAGCTGTTGGGGCATGTTCATACCCAGAGAGGCAACTGGGATCTCTTAAAGGGATATTCCCATCTCAACTAATATATTTTTAGGACTCCTCAAGTTAAATATTTTTACAAATACAATCATTTAGCAAATTTGCCTCCTCCTCCTGATCTGTTGCTCTTTCCCTCCCATTGTTGACAGCTTGTTGTCTAGGTTACCGCCCACCACTCTGCTCTAAAAGCAGTGGTCTTGCTGTTGTATATATAGCTGTAGTATGCATATTTATGTATATTATATAGTATATATAACCTATAATCGCCATACAGCTACATTATAGCTATATAAACACCTCAAGCTGATCCAACAGATTCTCATTAAAGCAGGAGATCCCCTTTAAGACCAATCTAGGCCAAACCGCAAGCAAACTCACCCAGTAAAACCTTTACTATAATTAAGGATGTGTTAAAGGTTTCTGTGGTTACTCTACGACTTTCACCATCTGTTCGGATTTTCATTGAATTCTAAATAATGTTTATGAATGAATATGGAAGATTCAGCTTTGTGTGGGGGTCTTGGTGCCCTATCACACCGCGGTGTCACAGAGGACACGTGTCACGTATGTAATGTACATCACCTGCTGTGGATCATACGTGGAAGATCAGAGACTAATATTAAGTGTGGGCTCTTGTGCTGTAAATAGACCCACGTCATGAGATGAGTAATAGGAACACACATGCTACAGCAAAGTGTATATTCACAATTATATATATATATATATATATATATATATATATATATATATATATATATATATTTTATTATGTCATTTATTATTGCTGAACAACAGAAATGTCATTTTCTATACAGGGTGGGTATTAGCGATAGGTCAAATTTATACCCAAAGCACCATGGCAACACAATGTCAAGAGAAGGCGTCATAATGCTGCAAAATAACCACAACTGAGCCTCATAACGTTCCACAATGTTATAATGGAGCCTTACAATGCCGCAACGTAAACAGAGAATTCAGCATCCTGATCGTGCTACAGTGTAGTCCTCACAATGCCATAACCTAGCCGTCCCTGTCTACTTGCCGGCCCGACCCTAGGTGCTCGGTGACAACACTGAATGAGACAAGACTGTCAAACACAATAGGGCAGGGGTACTCAACAACTTTTAGTGGAGGTCCACTTATCGGGGTCTATTGTCAGGTGAAGGTCCTGAACATCAGTAGTAAACATGCTTTGTCCCACAAACATTGTTGAACTATTTACATACAGAATTGATACTTATTAGTGGGAAAACTGGCATTTTTTCTCTATCACCAGCCCTTATATAATCCCCCTGTGCACTCCCCCAGTAGTATATAGTCCCCCTGTGCGCTCCCCCAGTAGTTTATAGCCCCCCTGTGCGCTCCCCCAGTAGTTTATAGCCCCCTGTGTGCTCCCCCAGTAGTATATAGCCCCCCTGTGCACTCCCCCAGTAGTATATAGTCCCCCAGTGCACTCCCCCAGGAGTATATAGCCCCCGTGCCCTCCCCCAGTAGTATATAGCCCCCCCTGTGCGCTCCCCCAGTAGTATATAGCCCCCCTGTGCGCTCCACAAGTAGTATATAGACCCACTGTGTGCTCCCCCCGTTTGAATAAAGACCCCCTGTGTGCTCCCCCCATTTGTATAGACTCCCTGTGTGCTCCCTCCATTTGCATAGAGACGCCCTGTGTGCTCCCCTGTTTGTATAGAGACCCCTGTGTGCTCCCCCATTTGTATAGAGACCCGCTGTGTGCTCCCCAGTAGTATATAGCCCCCCTGTGCTCCCCCTCCCATATAGAATATAACATTTAGAAAAAAAAAACACTTATATTCTCCTTTTCTCTTTACTCTTGTGGCCGCAGTGCAGCAGTCACAAGAGGCTGCTCTCCCCTTGTCGGTGCAGTGACATCACTCGAGCGCCGGCACCAGAGACAGAGAGCGGCCTCTTGTGACGGCTGCGGCCACAAGAGTAACTGACACGGAGGGAGCCAATAGCTCCCTCTCTGTCAGTGCTGCTGCTGCGCGGTAACTATGAGCTCTCGTTACAAGCGCTAATAGTTACTCTGCAGAGGGGAGCAGAGCAGCTCAGTATACATGTATACTGAGCTGCAGCCGATGTCCGGACAGCTAGCTTTCGCAGTCCGCAATCGGAACGCAGTCCGTCAGTTGAGGACCCCTGCAATAGGTAATAGTCAGCAGATACAGGTCAAACCGGAGATAGCAGAACAGTACAAGAACAGCAGGCAGGCAAAGTGGTCAGAAGCAAGACAATCCAATAACAACGCCAGCACTCACAAGCAAGGTCCCAGAGCACAAGTGGACTTCTTATGAGATGCCAGAGTCCCGGTCCAGGGTGTGATTGGACCAGCCCTCTGACATCCAGACCACCCAGAGCACAGTCTGACAGGGAAGGGAGATAAGGTGAGAAGGTGCAGTGTCCCAGAACAGAGTATTTTTCTGTGACTATATGTCTGCACCTTTATTGTGGTCAGTTCTGTTCTGGAAATATGGGCCAACTGCAAACTGTGAATATTATGTCACCCCTCTCAGTATTCTGGTCTGCTATTTCATTTATTTCTCATGTATATTCAGTTATCAGTGCCTAATGGTGTGATGATGCAATGGCTTGGTGAGTCACATGACTGTTCCCCGGCTGCCATAGTAACCCCAATAGCTGTCGAGCATTGGCTGGGGAATGCTATGTCACTTCCTGTCTACCTGAGTCTTCTCTCCACCTTTAGGGGAGAAGAGTGTGTGTTGCTGCTACTCCTGTGTCACAAGGCCGCAACCCTACGGTACTTGCCCCTGTACTGACCAGAAGTGCTCCGGTCCAGTCGGCCCTTTTTCTCCTTCTCAAGATTCTTCAAGATTCTCATCTCTAACAAAGATCTGGGTGTTGTTCTTCAGTCACTATTCTCGTCATCATTCAGTATCATCAACAGCAAGCATTCATTTCAACTCCATTCCGTCCAGTATCATATCTTCAGCACTACTACTCCCATCATTCAGTCTCCTAACTATAAGTAACGCTATCATCACAGCCTATTGCAGCATCACCCATTACTCAAGTTATATCCAAGTCTGCCTTATTCCTGGTTGCATCCAGAGAGACTTTTGCTATTAGTTACCACTGTTACAATAAACGCACAACTACCGTTGTTTCGGAACCCTGGCATTGGTCTAGTTATTGGTGCCTCAACTAGGGACAACGAAGAATTGCTCGGCCTCCGCATGGTCAGGTCCCCGCTGGTTAGCTGCTATCCCTCGTGCCAAAACCGTGACCTAACATCAGGCAAGCGGCTACCCGGGTTCCTACCCAGTACTACCACCTACTACTACCCTCAGCAGAGTGGCCCAGCGCAAAGGCAACTGTCTATTACTACTCAATCTAAATCATCTGAAGCCTGGCAGAAGAAACCAGACGAGTGCTTAAACCTAACAGTCACTACACAGCAAGGGCTGGAGTCAGAGTTCTGGAAACATGCACACTGAATCATGGCCAAAAGCTCAGTCTTGGTGGTACTTTATGGGCAGAGGAATGGAATGAGGTCTAAACAGGTGTGAACATCACAATAGCCTCAGAACACAGTCTCTAATGGTACAAAAACAAAAAGGCCTCGCTATGCTACATAAAAGCCTCAAATTGGTACAACATAGCCTCACAATACCAGAGCATAGCCTCACAATGCCGCAATACAGCCCAACAATACCACATCATAGCCTCACTATGCAACAATATAGCCTCACAATACCACACTGCAGCCTCAAAATGCCACAACATAGCCAAATAACGCTGAAGCTTTGCCTTATAATGCCACAACATAGTTTCACAAAGGCACAACATAGCCTCACAATACCACACTGCCACAACATAGCCTTATAACAGCAGATTGCCACAACACAGCCGCACAAAGAGCAAAAAGCGATAAGCAACCTCACAAAAAAAATACTCACAATGCCACAACATAGTCTCACAATGCCACAACATAGTCTTCCAAAGTCACACGGTAGCCTTACACCGCCAAAATATACAGTAGCTTCACAATGCCATAAAGTGTTACCTACCATTACCATTATACCAACATGTTATATTAACATATTGTGCAGTACAGAGCGCTCCAACAGATATTTTACTCCTGTAAAATAACCTTCAATTGGTGCCACTACACCCGTCCTGTCCATACACATGACAGACTGGGCCTGTCTGACAACTTGTCTTTATATGACATGACCGATAACTTTATGAAAACCTTTTACTTTTTTTTCAGCATTCACTACAAGCGACTCCAAACATCCTTAACATCAAGGCTCGGAATATCATCCATTGTAAATCCAGCTGGCATCCTAGCAGGTAAGACCTGCCACAAATGATAGAAGGCGACTGATATGTCTTTGATGGAGGACGCTCAATAAAATATGTTGTTTTATTAATTTTCCTCATAGAGGTTGACGGTCCTAAATCTTTTCTAACTCTGTCACTGACAAATGATGGGCGATCAGGAAATAAATCGTACCTGTCAAAAAAGTTGCCTGAAATATCCATCATGGCACAAGGGACGTGTTCTGGGCCTGCGGCTAATGTAAGACTTTGGGTAAGCTTGATATGGTATATATGATAACATAATGATGTCTGAATACCGTGCTTATACTGAATCTGCGGTGTGGCTGAGAGTGTTGTGTCTGCGGTATGGCTGAGAGGGTTGCATCTGCGGTGTGGCTGAGAGGGTTGTGTCTGCGGTGTGGCTGAGAGGGTTGCGTCTGTGGTGTGGCTGAGAGGGTTGCGTCTGCCGTGTGACTGAGAGGGTTGCGTCTGCCGTGTGGGTGAGAGGGTAGCGTCTGCCGCGTGGCTGAGAGGGTAGCGTCTGCCGCGTGGCTGAGAGGGTAGCGTCTGCCGTGTGGCTGAGAGGGTAGCGTCTGCCGTGTGGCTGAGAGGGTTAAAACTGCGGTGTGGCTGAGAGGGTTAAAACTGCGGTGTGGCTGAGAGGGTTGCGTCTGTGGTGTGGCTGAGAGGGTTGCGTCTGCCGTGTGGCTGAGAGGGTAGCGTCTGCCGTGTGGCTGAGAGGGTAGCGTCTGCCGTGTGGCTGAGAGGGTTAAAACTGCGGTGTGGCTGAGAGGGTTAAAACTGCGGTGTGGCTGAGAGGGTTGCGTCTGTGGTGTGGCTGAGAGGGTTAAAACCGCGGTGTGGATGGGACAGTTAAAGTTGTGGCTAAGGGGATTGCGTCCTTGGTGCACCACAGATGGGTCACTGTAACGGATGGCACAGGTGTTTCTGTTAAAGAGGTTTCCCTGGGTCATATCCCGGTACAGTATGCAAGCAGATATAGTTGTGCCCTTGGCGTGAAGTGCAGCAGAGTTCCTTTACTGAACAAATAAACTTCCATGGAGGTGCAAAGACTCTTAAACTATACTTCTAGTTCTAAAAGTGGCACTGTCATTACAAAAGTTTTTATGGGTCAGGGTCTGATTGTGCAGATTGGACAGATAAATAGAATGAGCGGGGAGAGGACCACACTACTGTGTCAGTAAAAAAGACGTGCTGCATAGACTTTAATTATGAAGCTGTCTTATCACACATATACTCCCTCCACTGTACATACGATAAAAACCTGTTCTAAAGTTTTTTTATTTATTTAGTTTTTTTATCATAAAAAATAGGTTCTTAGCAAACCATTTGATTATATAAAATGTACCTGTACATTAAGCTAAACCCCAGAGTTGGACCCCTAATGGCCTCTCCCAAACTATAAGTCTACAAAACTGGGCATACATGATCAACTAAACAGGGGTTCGCCTTAACCTGGTGACCTGGTACATTCTATTTGATCAAGTGGATTGCTAAGAACCTTATTTTTTATTTAAAAAAAAATCTTGAGAACAGGTTTTTATTGTATGTACGCTGGAGGGAGTATAAGCGGTGAGTCCTGACACTTGCAGTTTGCAGCATTTTTCTATTTTTGTATGTCACTCGGACATGTAAAAAAATGTTTTTGTGATGACAGTGACACTTTAAAGCACTTACAGGGGGTGACTGGCAATTAAAGGGTTAACCGATGCAACTCCCAATGTTTTCTCTGGCCTGAGGGACAATGTTCACATTAGCTTCCTCCCAGTGGGTGTCTTGTGTAGAAATGTAGTACTCACTAGATGAGCTGCAGTTTCGTGTAGCAGGATGCAGGTCTGAACAGAGACGTAATGGCCATAAAGTACTGCTCCCATCCATATATCGCTTTATAATGACCTACCATGGCCAAATAGCGACGCAGAATACAGTAGTCTCATAGCATTCTAACACACCCTCAGCACAGCTACAAGACATCAAGATACTACAATCTACAGTTAGCATAACTTTTTTTTTTATTGAACTTTATTTATCAATTTTTGTTTTCCCTTTAAATAATTCCATTTGAAGAACAATATGATAACAATACATTTGTTCCATCATATTATAATATATATACATAGGACTTAATCTACATAATAGAATACATTTACAACAGTTAGCATAACTTTTAGGTTAGGATAAGTTCATCATGGCATAGCATGGATTCCATTGATAACTTCCATCCTATCCTGTGCATGTACAACCCCCACCGCATGCAATGAAAAATTTGACGATTTGCCCCACTGTCGTAGAAAGAAACCCACCACATATAAGTAACACGTCACCTATGTATTATTAGCCCATATATACAGTATTCTGGTACTTTGATTATGCCCCAAAACCCAATGTACTTTCATAAAATAATCCCTTTATACCATGACATTACAGAAGAAGCCAATGGTCTCAACTGTCCTGCTCTTCAAGGTTTGTTTTTAGTTTGCTTTTGTTTTTTTACTGTATGGAGACATCCACTATGTGGGGGTAACTATCCACGTGTAGGGGCAAGAGGGGGCACTATAATTTGGTAGAGACAGTAAAGGGACGCTATGTGAAGAGAGACAATTAGGAGACACTAACTATAAGGGAGGAACTATAGCTGTTTATGGGCAATTGGGAGCACTAATAACTTTATTGGTACTAATACTGTGAGGAGAGGGACTAAGGGAACACTATTAATGTTTGGAGGGACTAGTCTGCGGTGTGGTTAGGACGGTTGCATCAGCAGTGTGGCTGAGAGGGTTGCATCTGCGGTGTGGCTGGGGCAGTTGCGTCTGGGGTGTGGCTGGGGCAGTTGTGTCTGCAGTGTGGCTGTGAGGGTTGCATCTGCGGTGTGGCTGGGTCAGATGCATCTGCAGTGTGGCTGAGAGGGTTGCATCTGCGGTGTGGCTGGGTCAGATGCATCTGCAGTGTGGCTGAGAGGGTTGCATTTGCGATGTGGGTAGGACAGTTGCGTCTGCGGTGTGGCTGGGATGGTTGCGTCTGCAGTGTGGCTGTGAGGGTTGCATCTGCGGTGTGGCTGGGTCAGATGCATCTGCAGTGTGGCTGAGAGGTTTGCATCTGCGATGTGGGTAGGACAGTTGCGTCTGCGGTGTGGCTAGGAGGATTGCATCTGCGGTGTGTTTAGGATGGCTGCATCTGCAGTGTGGCTGGTACAGTTGCAACTGCAGTGTAGCTAGGATGGTTGCGCCAGTGACATGGTTGGGACAGTTGTGTCTGTGGTGTCGGACACAGCCTAATCACGGTAAAGGATGGAACAAGGTGATCCCAAGAAAATTCCCTTGTTTTGTGTGCAGGCACTGTTACTCTGGAGGCATGTAGGGGAGGTAATAAAGTGCTATTATTTTGAAGGGGTACAAAGGGGGCACTAATAGATACAGACATAAAGGAGGGCACTGTCAGATATTTTAAGTAAGTCTATGGATGCAACCACAGTCTGCTGAGCCCATGTATTTGGGAATAGAGATGTCAGGAAAGATCAGCGAATTTCATGGAAACAACACATATAAGGTATTAAGAACTATAAATGATAAAGTAGATATATGGATAAACCTTATACACTCCAAAGCGGATAGAGTCATGCTTGCCCAAACAATAATCCTGCCCAAGCTACTGTATATATTCTGTGCTACTCCAGTATGGATAGAGGAGAATATCTTTAAAAAAATAGAAGCAATGTTAAATAAACTTATTTGGGGGAGGAAGAGAGTAAGATTGCGACAAAAATTTCTTTGCCTGCCGAAAGGAGAGGGGGGAGTGGGGTTGCCGGACATGAGGCTGTACTTCCTAGCTGCGCAATTAAATTATTTAGGGAATAGGAGGGGAGTGGAATTGTATAAATATTTAGAGGGAAGGTTAGGTAGGGTTCACGACGGTATGATGGGGATGTTAGAAGTGGGAGTTTTAGAAGAGTTAGAATGGAGTAAGTATCCCGCGGTATCTATGCTAGTTAAGGTATGGAGGAATCTTAAAAAGCTATTGGGGGTCAAAAATGCGATAGATATTACACCCTTATGGAATAACAACAGATTGAGGGAAATATGTAAATTAGGAATACTTAAAAATCTTAAAAGAGCAGGGATTAGTAAAGTAAAAGACGCCTTCCGAGATGGGAAATTGAAAACTTGGCAGCATTTGAGGGATGAGTTTGGTCTGGAGGGGAAAGAATGGTACGAATACGAACAGCTGAAGCATGCCGTTGGGGATACTGAGAATGGAGAGTTGCTTATAGTGGGAACTACTCCGGAAATAATATCACTCCTAAGTAGAGGTATGGGTATTAAAAACGGAGTATCACGAATATATGGGAAATTAATGGATGAAAATCAGGGGAAGATGGAAATGGGATGTAGGGGGAAATGGGAGAAGGAATTAGGTAAAATGTCGGAGGGGCAATGGGAGAGTATATTAAAAAATGTTAAGAAAGTGTCGGTAAACCAAAATCACCAGATGGTGCAGCTTCATGTTCTGCACCGTTTGTACTACACTCCCTCTTTTCTGGTAAAAATAGGCAAAAGATCCACGGCCGACTGTGCAAGATGTGGGGAAGAGGTAGAAGATTGGCTGCACATCTTTTGGACATGTACGGCCCTGGGAAAATTCTGGCGGGAAATAATAAAGGCAGTAGAAGAAGAACTGGAATATAGAATAGTACCGTATCCAGCATTGATAATATTGGGAGATGATTCACAAATGGCGGGAATGGATAGGAAAAAAAAGGAAGTGTTGGGTAGGAGATTGTTTGTGGCAAGACTTATGATTGTACGGAGTTGGAATACAAATGAAATATTACGAGCAGAGACTTGGAATAATTTGGTAAAACAGTATGTTAAGTATGAAAAGGTATGGGAAAGAGGAAGAGAGTAGTGAAGAAGAAAGTAGGAGTGAAAATAGAAACACTGGTCTGGTCGGGTTTGAGTATTGGAGGTCCACCTGGGGAAGGGGGGGGGGGAGGGGAAGGGATAAGGGAGGAGGGGGGTATTGGAAAAGGGGGAAAACTGGATAACTTGTTTGTGTGTAAAACTTTTTTGTATTTATGGATGTGACAATAAAAAGTTTTTTGAATTAAAAAAAAAAAAACTTATACATGGAGACATTAGACATGGTCCCAGGTCTACAATAGTCTTATTTTGCTGCGAAATAACCTTATAATGCCAAGATAGGCTTCATGATGGCAATACCCAGTCTCAAAGTGTCACGCCATGGTCTTCAAATACACCATAGCCATATACTGCTCCAACATAGTCTAATAAGACCTCGTAACATTATAATACACGACATGGAGAGAGAGGAGCGAGGAGAGAGGAGCGAACCCAAAGTGCCCCCCCAAAACTCGGCCAGCACCACCGGCAGGGAAGGCTGCCCCCAAACAACACAAGTACAAACGTGGTATTGCGCTCACCAATGCTGCTGCAAACAGAATGAGAAAGACATAAGGTACTGACATGTGAGCAGGGCCGTTTTTACCACTAGGCACCCGTGGTCCGGTGCCTAGGGCAGCACCTTGCAGGGGGGCAGCACCAGGGAGCAGGGGGACAGAAAAAACTATTTTTTTTTGGTTTTATTTTTTTAGTTTCCCTCCTCCCATTCAGACTTGCCAGTAAATCTGGTGTCTTTTCCAGGGGGGTGGGAGGGTATGGTGTATTGGTCAGCTCTGGTATCGCCAATAAGTGCGTATAGATGGGGCGTCTTAAGGTTTAGTGCCTAGAGCAGCAGCAGCTGTTAATACAGCCCTGCATGTGAGCACAGGTATATCCTGACAATTTGGATCATGTGGGTCTTAAGGGGGAGTGCCAGCTGCTCAGAAAAGGGAGAACTGTAAAACACGACATGGAGAGAGGGAGGAGCGGCTGCACATCCCACATAGGGCTGACACTAGTGCCGCTAGGCCTATTTTAAAAACCGTCAGGATGTCGGTATATAATTTGATCAAACCATAATAGCCCCGTGTACCACGTGCCTCTGGGTATTGGTCCTGTGACAGTGGGGTTGCAGGGCCGTTCTATGGCCTCCCTTCCCTGGTTGTGCACGCCTTGCGGGGATGGCGGTGGCTGACTGACACGGTGATGAGTTAGTGTAGAGACCCATGTGAGCCAGGAGACCTGCACGCTGGTACATGGGGCAATATGGTTTGATCAAATTATATACCAACATCCTGGAGTTGGTTTTTAAATGTAGCTGAGAAGCATTAGTATCAGCCATAGGTGTGATGTGCAGCGCTATT
The DNA here is from genome assembly GCF_027789765.1 of Dendropsophus ebraccatus. Lineage (NCBI taxonomy): Eukaryota > Metazoa > Chordata > Amphibia > Anura > Hylidae > Dendropsophus > Dendropsophus ebraccatus. The sequence goes on from NC_091456.1 coordinate 174,497,459, forward strand.
TTCTGTTCTTGTACGTAACATTATAATAACCTGCTACATCATCCTAGATTCTTCTAACCTAGGAAGCACCAGGAGATTCTCCCCTTGCACATGTCACAGGGATAACTGCTGGGGCCCAGGTGGCCGATCGGAAGCTAAACCTTAATAATAGCCATGTCCAGACCCAGAGGACAAAGATAAACTGGTCCACTGGGACCCAGAGACACACAACTAGTCCGGCCGGCATCCTGCCAATCAATGTCTAATGCGGAGTCCTGTCCCTTTAACACAAGCCTGATGTAACCTTATCGACGTGCGCTTATTAGGTTTTTTTTCCACGAAGCACAGGGACAAATTTGTTCCAATTGTAACAGCAAATCGTAGTGTCTAGCAGTGTACGGAGAAGGAAATCACTCCAGTAATGAGTTGTATTCCCACACGTCTCATACAGATGAACATACTTATCTGGGGTGGAGCTACACGCTTCTCCGGGGACTAAAAGAAGCAATATTACCAGGCTCTGCTATGTAAATAGGTCAATGGTTATAAAAATACTAGGAGAGAATTCTTTTTAGGAAGCTGATGTATCATACGGCTTTATGTGTGTTCTTATAGGACCAGAAGATGCTCCAGAAGACCTAAAAATATAGTAGTGCGAAGGTGAAGCTCCACCTAGACACTGACATGCCAGGTAGACATCTCAAAGACATGGGCATAACTATACGTTAGCTATGGGGCCTGTGTGAACAATGTGGTGGGTTCTCTGGCGCTATTATTTATAGTTATTCTGCTGTTTCGGCTTTCTATCTATAGGTGGTGGTGGTGGTGGTGGTGATGGTGGTGGTGGGAGCTGGCCATCTCTTTTTGCTAGGTGAATTCTACTAATGCTGCTGATTGGAGACTAGAAAATAACATTCTTTGATAGAACACACAGTCTATTTATCTTTGCTTGCAAACACCACCAGTTAGAACACTTAGAGGGCTCTCCAGCTGTGGCAGAACTACTCATGTGGCAGAACTCCTTGCATGTTACGAGAGATGCAGGTTACGTCGGGAGTTGTAGTATTTCAACAATTAGAGTGACACAGGTTGGACAATACTGAGAATATTGATGACTATCCTGAGGCTTCCATTATTGGGGAGTGTCCACTAGTCCATGCCCACCAAGTGCAGTATACTCTAGACAACTCCTATGAGGCTTCCATCAATTGAAGGTCTATACTACTCAATGTCCACTGAGGGCAGCCTACTGCAAATAATTTCCATGAGGCTTCCATCATTGAGAGGTCGCCACTATTTCATGCCCAGCAATAGCAGTCAACTGTAAAGAACTGCTATGAGGCTTCCTTTATTTGGTCTGTACCAGTCTATACCCACCAAAGGAGGTCTATTCTAAACAACTTTTAATAGGAGGTCTCCACCATACTATGCCCACCAAAAACTATAAGGCTTCCATTATTTAGTGGTCTCCACCACCCTATTCGAACAACATCTGTAAGACTTCAATCATTTGATGGTCTCCACCACCCCATCCCAAACAACATCTGTGAAGTTTCCATCATTTGGTGATCTCCACCACCCCATACCCAACAATTTCTGTGGGGTTTTCATCATTTGGTGGTCTCCACCACCCCATACCCAGCAACATTGTAAAAATTCTAACATTTGGTGGTCTCTATCACCCCATACCCAACAATTTCCACAATTTCCAAGAGGTTTCCATCATTTAGTGGTCTCAACCCCCCCCCCCCCCCCCCAGCACCTTCCATGAGGCTTCCATCATTTAAAGGTCTCCATCACACCATGCCCATCAACAAGTTTCATATGGCTACCATCATTTGAAGGTCTCAGATCCACCATCCCTACCGACAACTTCAACCAGGCTTCCATCATTTGGAGGTCTCCACAACCTCATGCCCACCAAGGGCGGTTAATTCAAAACAACGTCCATGAGTTTTGAGGACTTCACAACAACAACTTAAATGTTTATAGAGATGTTTGATGTTATATTATTTTGGAACTTAAATTTTGCTACATAACGCTGCTATATGGTGTTCTTATAGCGCAGTGTAATGAACACATATATTCACTGCATGGCGCTGTGTGGGGACAATGTAGCACCATTATGTAGGCACTTATATGGCATAGTTATTTAGCACTATATGGCAAAATTATTAGCTCGAATTTTTTTTTTCCAAGCTCAAAAATAGAAGGGGAAAGAATTTATGGTCTATAATGGTCTATAAAGCCACTTTACTACTACTCCACACTACATTGCACAGATGGATGGAGTCACAGATGGAGTTTCCCTTTAAGCTCTGTATGATGTTCACAGCTGGGGTTGGGGGGGGGGGGTCATCTCATCCTGGACTATCACAATTCCCGCACTGGCTTGTCTGGTTTTTAAGACTGCAGACTACTTCAATGGACGCGGCTCATTCCCATAACACATACTGGCCCTTAAGCTGCTGGATAACAGTGGACAAACAAGAAAAATAATTAGGAATGAAAAATTCTGTTGCCGTGATTAAACGCCAGGGACGGCTGATCACTACAGCCAAAGGGCACCGTACCAATGTGTCAGCCTGTCTGCTGGTGCTGGAGAAAGCAATTAACGGGAATTGTAAGCAAGTGGGACTGTGCAGATCATTACGCTTCTGACCTTATAATGTAAGGACATTGCAAAAATCACAAAACCGATTGCACAGGATTATAAAGGGGACACTGTAATTATGGGGGGGCTTTAATGGTACCGTTAAATGGGGGCACAGCAATGTTGCTGGCAAACCATTGGTTGGGTTAAGAAGGGTACTGCAATGGCACTGCTAACAGTGGCACACCAATGGTGCAGCTAATGAGGGACTCTAGTGATGGTCTTAATGGGGGCACTCCAATGGCAGCATTACCGGGGCCATTGGCGTAGCTACCATGAAGGCAGGGAAGGCGACTGCTATGGGGCCCCTGCAGAAAGGGGGCCCGAGGAAGCCTGCTCTGCCTTCATGGTAGGTACTGACATCGGACCATTGTACCCCCAGGGGTCCAGAGAGGAAGAGGGACCCCCACTGCACTGTTCAGCCCCCTCACTGTAGTGCCGGGTGAGCAGGCTGAACAGAGGAGCAGGACCTGCCAGGTCCTGCATGGCACAGGAGAGGGATGAAGGACCTTATGGTCACATGACTCAAAGGTCCTCACTACTTCTATGTGAAGATCGGCCCGGACTACAGGAGGAGGAGGGGGAAGCCTGGGAGCTGAAAGTGCTGTGTATGTGTGTCAGTGAGTGTATATATGTATCTTTGGGTATATGTATATGTCAGTGTGTGTAAATGTATCTGTGTATATAGCTATATGTCAGTATGTGTATGTATCTGGGGCTATATGTGTGTGTATGTCAGCAATGTCTGTAGCACTGGTGTATATGTGTGTGTTTGTGTATGTCAGTTGTGTCTCAAGTGATTGACAGGTTTGCTCCCAAAGATGTTCTGCAGCAGCTTCTATTAATTTTGGGCTCTAATAAAAGAACCCACCATTAATATCTGCTGCATTTTCTTTTATTTCTGGTTGAGTATTTCTTATAACACTGAGATGATTTCCCTGTGTACAGTCTACTCATGGTGTATACATCAGCACTAGTGTAATCACATTACAGCGTATATATGTGTGTATGTCAGTGGCGTATCTGTATATATGTTAATGGTGCCTCTGTGTGTGTATATGTGCGTCATTGTCTGTGTTTGGCGGGGGGGGGGGGGGGGGTAGGGGAGCGTACAGGATTCATGGGGCCCTGTACAGTTTTTTGCTATGGGGCCCCATGAATCCTAGCTATGCCCCTGACCGGGGCATTTCTGTAGTGGTGCTAATGGGCGCTCTAATTGCGCAGATAAATTTCATTCTAATAGAAGCACCCAATGGGGGGGCTCTCCAATGTAACCATTAATAAGGGCCATTCCAATGGTGCAAGCAATGAAGGGGGCAATCCAATGGAGCTGGTAATGGGGATAACCACTGGAGCTGTTGATAGGGGCACTCCAAAAGCAGCCAATAATCTGCGGCACTCCAAGGTAGTTGTTAGTGAAGAGCACTCCAATAGTACCAATAGTGGGAGACAGAAAAGGGAGGCAGTCAAATACAGACATTAACGGGGGCATTCTAATGGTGCCAGTAATGGGGGGGGGGGTCACCAGTAATCATTAATAAGGACCATTCCAATGCTGCTAGTAATAGGGGGGGGGGCATCCAAAGGAGCTGGTAATGGGAGATAACCAATGCAGATGTTGATAGGGGCACTTCAATGAAGTCTTTAGTGATGGGCACTCTAATAGTTCCAATCACTGTAATGGTGCCGGTAATGGAGAGTAACCCGATAAAGACATTAATGTGGGGCACACCAATGAAGATGTTAATGGGCACACCTTGAAGCTGTTAAAGAGGTTATCAAGGTTAAGAAAAATATGGCCGCTTTCCTCCAGAAACAGCACCCCTCCTGTCCTCAGTTTGGGTGCGGTACTGCAACGTTCAACTGAAGTAAGTGGAGCTAAATTGTAATACCACACACGGCCTGAGGACAGGGGTGGCGCTGCTTTTGCAAGAAAGCAGTTTTGTTTTATACTAATTCTATATAACCCTTTTAACGGGGGGCACGCCAATAGAGCCATTAATTGCCAAGAATTATACCCAGCTTTACCTGCACCACATGTAGCTTCTGGTAGGCACGGGAACTGCGCTTACCCAGCAGGAGGAGAAACAGAGGGCACCAGCTCAGTACACCAATTACAGCGCCTTGCTGGTGCATTATTAATAGATGCTTATTGTCGGAATACCCCTTTCAGAAAACCCAGGGATAGTAAAAGAAGGCCTGCAATCACATGTAATCTGGATACTATGGACTGAAGTGTAGCTGGGGATGGGCTGAGAATGAATGGCACACAGCGCTGGAGGTGGAGAAACACCAACATCAAGCCTCTCTGCCTAAGGGTACGTTCACAGTGAGCAAATGTGGCCGAATTCCGCAGCGGGGCCCTCCCACAGAAAAACAGTGTCACATGGAGGCAGGCGGGATTCCGCGGTGGAGGGCTCTGCTGCAGAATTCCTCCCCATTTGCTGACTGTGAACATACCCTAAGGCCAGTTTGGGAAGAATTTCTAAATTTGTACTTTACAAAATATCTGAATGTTAGAATTTGGGGTTTATTTTTTAAGCAATAAAAAAAAAAAAAAAAAAATATATATATATATATATATATATATATATATATATATATATATATATATATATACACACACACACACACACACCATCTTTAATGGCTATATTAGCTTTCAATAATTTTGCTATCTGGAAACCATCAGAAAGCTGCTGTTAATGGATATGAGAGTTTAATTCATTCTTGTTGTGATTGGACTGTGGATGTGATTATTGATGACTTATTACTCAAA